>NC_084962.1:19061556-19113524 GCF_949316205.1 Platichthys flesus
CAGTCAAAGTTATTTATTTATTTTATTATTGTCCATTTCATTATATTCATATACTTTCATATCCTCTCTTATCAACCTCAATGTGCTGTTGTAATAAATGAATTTCCATCAGCGTGGGATCAATACATTTTATCTTATCTTATATCACCAGTCGTACATCCAATCTAATAAGATCTCATTAAATTATAACAACGATATTTCAAAGGTAAAATGATATCAGTTGTGTTCAGACGTAAACAGGAAGTGGATTGTCTTCTCTGCAGTCGATTGCTTCTTTTCAGAAAACACGACAAGCGAGAAACAGGAGTTGTGAGACGAGAGATTTATTTTCTCGGACATGAACGTGACCTCTGTCTCACCTCGTGTCCTCTCGAGTTCGAAGCTTCTACTTTAATACTTCCTGCTGAATTCATGCTGTTACTTGAAACTTGTATTTCTCTGTGGAAATTTTCTTCAATAAATAAAACTCACTGGTTCTGACGCAGTTCGGTTTCCTTGATGAACGAGCGCAGGCTCCGGTCCAGTTCTCCCGAGGAACTTTCCATGTTCCAGCCAAACCTCTGTGGAATCATGAATCAAGATCTCATCAAAATGGCCTCTTGCCCTCGTACAGATAAATTCTGCTCAGCTCTGTGTTTCCTGTTCCAGTACAGATGGGCAGCAGCAGATGGAGGATCACAAATCCACAACAAGACCATTGTCCTCATGTTGCAGAAGCAGAGACACCGACCAGCTGAGCCCAGCGTGGACGTTCAGATGACATGATCGGGGCCAGGACTCGGATTGATTTGAATTAAATCCAAAACTCTGAAAAAAATCAATTCTAAAATGAACAATGAGACGATTCAAAGTCGATAAAGTTGGTTTATGTGAAGTGTTGGATCAGGTTCAGACCAGACGAGCCGATGGAGGAAAGACTTGTTTCTTTTTCCAGAGCAGAATGAATGTGACGACAGAGACATGGAGCAAAGAGAAACGACAGAGAGACATGGAGTCATCTGATTCTTTAATCTGGGGCTGATCTGCACTTTTTCATCCTTTGTTTTGTTTTCTTTCAGTTCTGCATCCGTCATATAATAGAAACAATATTTTGTTGCTGTGTTCTCAAACGGCTTCACTCTGATAATTTAGCATTTAGCACAGGAGCTAATTTACAATACACTACCTGGACTCTTTCCTTAATATAATGTAGAATTAGCCCTGCAGGTGTATTCTCTGCTCCGTCACATGTTTCTCTCTGTTTCTCGAGTTTTGAGTCATATAGTGAACTTCACACTCGTCACTTGTTTCACTGAGTTCACTCAAACACAGTTTCATTCGAAGCTCAGCAGAGTTTCTCCTTTACAGACGTGGATCTAAGTGACAGTAATACAGCAATAAAAAGAAGAGACAGGAAGGAGACACACAGACACACAGAGACAGACACACACACACACACACTCTCAAATAAAGATAATCAACTCATGACGTCCGCTGCATTCCAGGAAATATTTTCTGTTGTTCTGGACTTTGTTCACTTTCTCGCTACGTCTGATTCAGTTAGTGACTTCTTTCATTTCCCAGAATGCCTCTGTCTCCGGAGACGGGCGTTAAACCTCGTGAATTAAAATCATAATCAAACGAGACGAACTTTCCAAAACACTCCAAAAACTGTGTCTGAACCCAGTGTGTCATATAATCCTGACGTTCAGGCTCATTCCAGCTGGATTGTGTGTTTGTTCTCACTCGACACTCTTCCATCAACAAGTCTCCATAAAAAGTTAATTCCTAACAACACAGTCGAACCTGGAAGACACAGCGAGAGACAGACATGGGACAACAAGCGAATCCCTGAAGTGGGACGACACAGTGGCAGTAATATTGCCGGCAGCATCGTGGCTACAAGGTCATACTGTGTGTGTGTGTGTGAGTTTGTGTGTTAACACGCATCGTGAGAACATACTTAATGAGACAACAGAGAAATAACAAACCCGAACAGCCCTGCGGAGACTCACAAACAATAAAGCATCGTGTTTGTTGTCGGTCCCTCAGAATCCGGAGCTTGTTTCAACGACTCAAACTGTGGAACCACGTCCAGCTCTCATAGAAGTGAAAGAGACCCACAACGGCAGCGACACACAATCATGGCCGAGTCGCTGGGAAGGTCAGCCGCTACACAACTTTGGTCCACACTGAAATATCGTCACAATTTATGAGAGTGCAATGAAAATGTACAGTCCCAAAGAAAGAATCCTCCTGACCAAAACTAACCCTGTACCCCTTACCCCTTGCCCCTTATCCCTTACCCATTACCCCTCAACCATAACCCATAAACCATAACACCTTTCCCCTTACCCCTTTCCCCTTACCCCTTACCCCTTACCCCTTTCCCCTTTCCCCTTTCCCCTTAACCCTAACCATAACCCTTTACTCTTAACCTATAACCTTTCAAACTAATGCCTAAACCTAATTCTAACCCTAAAACCCGGTCTTGACCCTCAATCAGCCCATTGAAGAAGTGAGGACCGGTCCTCGTAGGGTCTGTGGTCCTCACAAAGATGTAAGAAAAGGAACACACACAAATTAACTATAATGTCTTCACCTGAGGAAACACATTTCATCTTGAAGATTTAAAAATGTAAACAAAGACGTTGTTAATCCCAAAATTAGCATAAACATTAATTTATAAAGTTAATCAGTTTTTCGGGAGATGGTTGGACCATGGTGCATTGTGGGAGGAGATGCGTGACCATCAGCCCGACAGGGAACAGGGAACGGAGTGAAGGACGGTGAACACACATTTACCCTAACACACAGATACACACACACACACACTAACACACACAGAGAAGACATGGTTGAAGGCTTCAGAAATGCAAAAGGACAAGTTGTTTTATGACTTAATGTATTCTGAGAGATTGAAAAAGAACAAGTGATAAATGTGTGTGTGTGTGTGTGTGTATGTGTGTGTGTGTGTGTGTGTGACAGTGTGTGATAGTTTGAGAGTGTGTGTCTGTGTGAGAGATGATCAGATCTTGACAGCCCGGAGCGCACAGCTAAAACAAACGTCAGGCGTCGGCAGCCTGTCTGCTGTGTGTGTTTGTGAGGCGGTGGGAGGATGTGTGCGATGCAGCCTGTCTGCTGTGTGTGTTTGTGTGGTGGTGGGAGGATGTGTGTGATGCACACTGCGTCGGCCCAGCAGCTCATTGTCTAGCTGCTTTGTTTGCTGGTTTTTCTCTGCAACACTTTGCACATGACAGTTTGCAACAAGCTGCAGACAGGCAGGATGCACTGAAAACACACACACACACACACACACACAAATCCACCCAACGACTCACAAACACAACTGGTTCCTGCGGGAGCGACACACACATGGTGCAGGTTCATGAGCTGGATGGATTGAGTTGATGTGGAGGCAGAGCCGGAGTCTTATTGTTCAGATCCACTTCATAAGCCCAGGATGTTGTGTGTCTGTCTGCTCATTGTTATTCTGCAGGTGTCGTGATGTTGAACCGGCTCCGGTGACGCTCACATTCTGATTAATGAACACAAGCCCTCGGTCAAGTGATTCAACCCCGACTCACTCAAATCAAGCTCATCCTATAATATTTGACAGGATCAGCTCCAGTAAAGAGTGAAGTGTGGTTCGGGAGGTTGTGTTGTTCCAGGAATCAACGAGCTCTTCACACTCATCTGGATATTTGGATAAAAATAACCTTTTCCTCTGATGTTTGAGCTTCTCGTCCAATCAGAGTTTTGTTAGTCTCTGCAGGAGACGTCTGGAAAACCAGTTTGTCTTCCACACGAGCAGCAGGCAGCTGGAGATTCTCCGCTCAGCAACCAGTCCTCTGCAGGATCCAGACGAGTGGTGGTGGTGGTGCAGGATGTGACGTGTTCATTCTGCTGCAGTGCATCTCTTGAGGTGAATCCATAAAATCTGGAGCTTCTCACTCTAAAGTCTGCTTTCAAACCTCCTGTGGAGAAAATGCAGAGTCTCTTTTTACATTTATTTACATTTATACAAACGTGTATTTGTCCAAAATGTGAAAATGAACATTTGGGAAACAGAGACATCAACCCTTCCTTTCCATCTTCAACTCCATTCTCCTCCTTATCTTCACTAAGTGAGGATTTGGTTCCTTATCTTCGTCATGCATGACTTTGAAATGAACATTGGGCGATAGACACACTTTAAAAATACTCCTTCATTATGAAAACTATTTATCATACGTGCCTGTTCTCTGTGAAGTTCCTCTTTTTGAGAACAGCTCCCTGCCGTCGCTGTGAGACTCTCCAGCTGTGCAGGGGAAACGAATGTGAAAATGCCAAATGCAAATGACAAACTGATAAACTGTGAGTGTCCTGAGACGTCCTGAAGGACACGCTGTGGAAAGATCAGATGTAAGAGTCACATTATCTCAGAGAAACACTTCCTCTGAAAACACATTATGTAAATATCCTTCTGAGGAGACATGTCTTCTGACTCGTGGCTGATTCCACTCGGAGGATCTGAAGCCGTGTCTCTGTCTCGTCTCACCTCACGTCCTCCACCTGTCGCTCAGATATCGTTTCCTAACGAGCCGCTCTCTTCCGTGTGCAGCCGAGTTTCCATCAGCTCCTTGACCACCAGCGTCTTCTAGATGAGTTTTAAATTAGCTCCTGATCTTTTATCTCCTGGACAATATGAACCTTTCACTGTCAGAACGCCCGTCTTCTCAGGGAGTCATATCCAGTTCATATCTTCTACCAGCCGACAGCGTACGTGAGGAGTTCTGTGACGCTCGGAGGAAAGAGACAGTTCTCCTCACACGTACCCAAGATCTTCAGAATCTTTGAATCCTCACTGCAGCCGTTAGAGTCTCATGTTGGGAAACCTTCAACTGGAAAATGCAGGAAAGTTAAACACAAATAGTTTTGGACGCATTTAATGAAGTTGTCTGTGTTACCTGGACCAGTGAGTGTGAACCTGGTGCTCGTGAGTTTGAATTAATCGAGTTCCAGAGGCTGGACGGAGAAAGTTCATTCATTACTCTCATATGCTCCAGTGCTTCCTGATCGATTTTAGCTTTTGACCTTTTAAATTAAAACCAGAATTGATTCTTCTTGGTTTTGGCAGAAAAACACAGATTCATCAGCTCGTATGAATAAATTGAAATTGGTTGAACAGAGGAGTCGTTCTCTTTGTTGTCGTCCTCCTCGTCATGTGACCCTTCAGGTTTATCCACCTGACCTCTCGACTCAGAACCAGCCCTGTGGAATAATGCTTCTGTTCCTTTTCTGTTTTTCTGATCTTTAGTTAAAAGACGATGGGACAGATGTTTCTGGCTTCGTGGGCAGATCGTTAGTATGAAGCCGTGAATCTCACACACATGCACATTTCTCTGTGCACGTGGATGAAAGACTTCCAACCACAGCCTCCGTTTCGTGACTCATCTGTTTTTCTTCTTCCTGAGCTGCAGGTGAGTCCACTCGAACATTTGGAAGCTAATGAATGTAAAAAGCACACCCGCCATTGTGAGCAGTTCCCAGGAGCAGCAGGTGTTTCCCTGTGTTCCCTGGTCGGTGTGAAGATGAAGTTGTTTGAAGGATTTCTCACAGATTCTCTCTGATCACAGGGACACTGAGTCAGAGCAGTGCATTGTGGGTCCTGCTCACTGGAAACTGAGCAAATTGACTGAATGAGAAAGTAAAACGTAAAAGGAGAGTATTCATTATAAAGATGCATCTTAAAGCTGCAATCAGCAACAGTTCAGTGCAACAGACACACACAATCAACATGTTGCAGCTCCAACACAAATCCATCAGAAGGAAACTGGATGTTAAAGTTAAAATATATGTTTTTGAACCAGAAAATGTTTCTCCGATTGTTCAACAAATGATCCGAAACCCAAAGAGATTCTGTTTGAGGAGAGAAAGGAAGTGAATCAGGAAGTTTTGTGTCATTTCAAGTGTGAAACTCGTAATAACTTTATCTCAGAATCGACTTTAACACATACTTAGTCCTCTAAATCCTGCTGTTGCAGAAATGTACATCTCTTACTGCTCTTATCTTTCTCTTACTTTAATTTTAATGTTGTTTATTCTCTTCTGATACAAACCAACCTCATTGCTAAATGATTATATTATTATTACCGTAGTCCTCTAGTTAATTCTGAACTACTTCCCGGCTCTGCAGCTCTAGAACCAGCTGAGCCGTGTTTAGTAACTCGCGGTCGGGTCCATGTCGAGCAGGTAAAATCGTTTCTCCTCCTCCGAACACCAAAAGGCCCAGAGCGCTTTTCTTCCTCTCCCCCATCATCAGCTGCGAGAGGAAGACGAGTTTTGATCTCACAGTGAACAAAGTTCCCTGTTTTCTACCCGACTTCAATCCACTGAGTCAGAATCCCTGCGGCCGCCTGCATGGCCCGGGGTGATGTGGGAGGACGGGGCTTGAAGAGCACCAGGCGGCGGCCCGGTGGAATTAATCAACGTGAGAGGGAGGAGGCGTCAGGGAGGAGAAGAAGAAGAGAGAGACGGAGATCAGAAGAAGAGGAGAGAGAAGAGGAGTATCAGAGGACGGATGAGAGGAAGAGGAGCACAGTGCAGGCTGCTGCTGAGGAAGATGGTTCAACTGGATCAGATAACGTCCAGACACCTCAGAAAGAGATGTGATACAGTTTATTTTAAGGTATTTATCATTTATCAAAACATCAATCCTGTGTGTGAATAATGTTAATTTAAAGAGGTTTTCTTGTGCACATAAATTACACAAATTATAAAGTCTAACGCAATGCAGTTAAATTACTTTTAAGAATTGATCCTTCCTCCATGAATTTAAACATGTATAATTCAATTAAAATGCCAACAAGTGATTTTATAAAATCACTTTCAAGTGGAAAAAACTTGAAACTGGAAAACTGAAACATTTATTTTACTTTGGAACATTTTAATATAATTCCAATAAAAAAACAGAGAAACTGAAAGAGGAAAGAATTCAAATTAGAATAATATTTTATTCAGAGTAAAAATGTAAAATGCTAAATGAGAGGATTTTAATATTCAGGATATTCTCCTCATGGTAAATTAATCACAGAACAGAGAAAAACGTAAACTATTTGTAATTTTTTATACGTTCTAGCATCGTTTTACTTAAAGTAAAAATATATTATACAAAGAGAAATACATTGAATTGCTGCTGTATAGTTTGTGTATTTCTAGGAGAGACACAGACACATTGTGTCCACAGAACAAGGCAGCATCACAACTCTGTTCTGTCAAGTAGTTTTATTTAAGTGCTGGAAATGGTCTCAGTTCACGGGTCATTCCCTTTGTTTCTGTCTGTGATCTCTGATGTTTCCGTCCTGCAGGTTCTGGTTCCTCACTGAGAGCGGGGGGGCACCTGGCGTCAGATCAGCTGTGGCTCATTAACCAGCAAACACAAGGAAAAGTCACATCTGCTGCAGCACTCGAGGACTGGAAATAACACGGTAAACTCCAAGAGGTGGCATAATAGTGTTTTTCAAGATGTGAAGTATGATGCAGCAATATCAGCATTTCTGAAGACGTGGCTCAGTGCACGAGGTATCACTCTTCTGCAGGAGTGCACGTTAGAGCCGGATCTAAAGCATTGGGCATCGTGCTGCAGCTCGGGCCTGAGTGAAAAACAACAAGACGCTGCCAAGATAACATTCAGACTCATAAACACACAGGATTAAACCTTGATAGATAAAGTGCAATGGAGTTGTTCCTAATAATCTGCATTCCCATCACATCCCAGTAAATTAGGTCAGACAGTTATTGGTCCGATACTGCGTCTGATGCCAAAATCATGAAGTTTGCTCGAGTAGAAGTTAAAAAAAACAAAATGGATCTGCAGCCTTCACGCTGTATCTCTGTGTGCAGCGATGTGTTGCATCGGGAGAAATCCACTGAGCAGCTTCGACTCCTCCATGACGCTGTCGACGAGGAGGAGAGAACAAATGTAGAGATTCAGGATGAGAGGAGAGAGGAGAGCTGGACTGTGGGCTGCACACAGGGGGGACGGCTGAGGGGGAGGACCGGAGCTTTACAGGACATGAAGGCTGCAGGGGCTGTTAATTTACTTCTGCAGTGCGCTTTGGGGAAGTGTGGCAAACACACACACACACACATGGACCCACACACACACACACACATGGACCCACACATGGACCCACACACACACAAAGGCAGAGATAAAACCACGCACAGACACAAAGTTACCGCACAGGGAGAAAGATGAAGGAAGACAAAGACATAAATTCTGCATTCTGCAACATGCTGGATGACCTTACACTGGAAAGTACACACACACACACACACACACACACACACACACACACACACACACACACTCACTGTGCATCAGGTCCAGCAGCGGGCATCAGTGGTGGTAAAAGGCAGAGTTATAGAAATGATTATCATCCATTGAACTCACAGTGTGTAGTAAACAGGGACATAATCCTAGAGAAAAGAGAGAGAGAGAGAGAGATAAAGAGAGATAAAATATTATTGCTCTCTCTCTCTCTCTTTTATTATTTGACATGTATTTCATAGCTTTTTCTCACAATGTTACTCTGTCCAAGGTTTGTGTGCATCTTTAAACTCTGCTTCTATTGGTCCAGTGATTAGATTCATAAACAGAATCCTTCACAGTCACACTAGAAATAAAGACAAACTTTACAGGGAGGAGCAGAGAGAGGAGTCAGCTTTTACTTTGAAATCATGAAGCTTCGTTGGATGATATGCTCCAGAAACGACCTCAGATTCCCTCCGTTGTTTAGCTGCAGATTCATGATCCTTTTTACCGGCTTTGTTAAATACATATTTATTAACTGAAGCTGATCAAAATTCAACGGGATTAAAATGAGTTTCCATCGGAGCTACAGAAACGTGGAAACAAACACGATCATCAGCGCGAGGCGACGCTTTGCCTGGTTCTATTTCATTTAAAGAAAGAATATCATAAACATACACGAATAAATAAACTCTATTATAACATTTATCTCTTTAATGATACATCTTGGATAAATTAACCTTTTCTTATTCTGACCCAGAATTCATTACACATGATTTTAAGATAGAAACATCTTTCTACAAGCTGTGGTCAGTCATAACTGAATAAGTCTGTCCTCGTGTGAGTGAAGCTCTTACTGCACATGTCTGACCTTCCTGAGCACAGACGTGTCTGAGTTCCTGCTGAGCTCTGAGAGAACCGAGCCGATGAGTTCTCAGGGAAACCGTGAGGAGAAAAGAAGGAAACCTGAAGTTCACATGATGATTAGAATGATCCCAACACCTCTGCTTTCACAGCAGCAACTTCTAATAGGAGGTAGAGATTGTAGAGCCGCACAGAGGTTAACTGGTCTGTATGAGAATGTAGAAAGTTTTAATTTCTCTATCTGCTAATGGGGTTGGTCTGTATTTAAATGCTTTTAAAAGTAGTTTGGACCCAAATGTTTTATTTAAGATAACAAGTCAGAAACTTAATTCATGCAAACGTGACGTTCCCTCCCTCAAAGTGACAACAGCAGCCTCCGGGGTTAAAGAATGTCTTCTGGTCAATGAAGTCTCGTCTCAGTCGGTTGTTTCAGTGAATCCACGACTTCACCTGCTGGGAACGTTGAAGTATCCAAGCTGATCGTATTTTCAGGAAAGTTATCGTACCTGACGAGAGGAGGGATGGGACGCTTAATAAGTTTAGAAGCTACTTAGTCTCCAGTAACAATGCTTTTCAAGGCACAAGGCTCTTATTTTGAAACTGGACACAGGAAGGACTTCTCTGAAAAGACGTCACGTGAGCAGAGATGTGTACGTGATCCATATTCAGCTCTCCAGATTACAACTGATAACGTGATGAATTATTCATGATCCTACAAACACGATCATTATCTGGAGACGCTGCTCCACCTTTTCCCTGGTTTTCAAACCGCTGGCTCCTCGGACACGTGTGAGTGAAGTGCCGGTGATCGACTGGGGGGGCAGAGACGCTGATTATCCCACAGAGGGAAGGAGCCTGGGTAGAGGTGGGAGAGAGAGAGAGAGGGCCGAGCGAGGCTGGTTGTGTATGCAGGGCCATTTAAATTCACTGTTTTACATTCTGTCTGCAAAGGGAATCCCACATCGATGATTAATTACTGCAAACATGGCCGACACACTAACTGCCTGGTGCATGTGTGTATAGTGTGTCTGTGTGTGTACGTGTGTGTGAGTAGGTGCATTGAACACATTTGACAAAATATGGTGTAAGTCTGCTGCATCTCTGAGTTCAATAGAGACGGGATCCCAGTGTGAAGCGCTGACCACAGCAGGAGAGCTCTCGGTTGTGAGACCCACTTGTTTTCTGGTCGGACAGTAAATGCTGAGTCATACTAACGCAGCCGGTGGCTTTGATCCTGGAGACGATGCAGTGCAGCCGGTGGCTTTGATCCTGGAGACGATGCAGTGCAGCCGGTGGCTTTGATCCTGGAGACGATGCAGTGCAGCCGGTGGCTTTGATCCTGGAGATGATGCAGTGCAGCCGGTGGCTTTGATCCTGGAGACGATGCAGTGCAGCCGGTGGCTTTGATCCTGGAGACGATGCAGTGCAGCCGGTGGCTTTGATCCTGGAGACGATGCAGTGCAGACCTCTGATGAAAATAACTAAATCTGGAGCCTGATGCAGAAGCTGCAGTGAAACTGTCCTGGGCCCAAACGCTGAATAATGCAAACTTCATATTAAAGTTACCAACAACTACAGAAAACATGTGTAACGATTATAAACTTCATCTTTTAAACTTGAACAATTCAGGCCATCAAACCATCCAATTCTTAAATTACCTAGTTGATCAGACATTTCCTGTTCACTCCTATTTAGGGTTTTAATGACATATTCATGTGTTTATGTATTTTGTGTGTTAATGTTACACCATCACAGCTCTTCTCAGTTTTTCTGTGTCTCTGTGCTACGTCACATAGTTGTGTGCTTTTCTGATTGTGTCCAGAGGCATTTAACAGGTTGTGTGATGCTGTTTCACCCGACAACACGTGAGCCACGTCCCGGTTTTAAAGAGACTGTGGTTCACCAGCTCGTGAAACCAGTCAGAGCTGCAGTGAATCAGTAAAGGGAAACATCTCTATTTGAAACAGTAGTGACACCGTGAGATTTATGACACCACAACTCTCCATGTGCTTCTAACAGGATTAATGTAAC
Source organism: Platichthys flesus (assembly GCF_949316205.1). Classification (NCBI taxonomy): domain Eukaryota; kingdom Metazoa; phylum Chordata; class Actinopteri; order Pleuronectiformes; family Pleuronectidae; genus Platichthys; species Platichthys flesus. Next base: position 19,072,727 of record NC_084962.1, read on the forward strand.
ACACACCACAGCTTCCAGGGATGGGAAGGCAACGTGTGTGTGTGTGTCTGTGTGTGTGTGTGTGTGTGTGTGTGTGTGTGTGTGTGTGCGCTCAGGGACGCCGGCATATCATCCTTAAATAAAAAGCTTTTTCACACCTCATGGTTCTAATCCGGGGAAATTTCATTCATGGCTGTTTCTACAAAAACAAAAAGGGAGAAAATTCAAATCAAAAGGGAGAGGTTGACAACACAAACTACTCATGTGTTAAACATTCACATTCTAACAGGATATGAAAAACACAATAATATGATTTAATCACCATTTCTACGTAGAAAACTGTCGACAACTTTTCAATTTCTTATAAAGTTAATATACAAAATGTATCTTCCACATCCTTCCTCCAAGAGCGTGGGTGTGTGAGGGTGTGTCTTTGTGTGTGTGTGTGTGTGTGTGTGTGTGTGTGTGTGTGTGGTAGTGTGAGAGGACAGGTAGGAGGAAGTAAGTTTGAAGACGTAAAATGAGAAAGTCCTTAAGTAACATTTTAAAATACACATCAAATGTTTTACTTTTTCTGTGCAGAGTTTCACACTCTTTTCCTATTTCCTACTTATTTTAATGTCGTGAAAGCAAAAGCACAACCAGATGATTCCTCCTTCCTCCTGCACTGAACCTCTTCATCACTGAAAGACGAGATCATCTCATTGATCAAACTCCTCATCACTTCTACAGGACCGGAGCTCAGCATCACCATGGCTAACAAGTGGGGAGGGAGACCGTCAAAGGTGTGTTGGAAAAGTGTGTGTGTGTGTGTGTGTGTGTGTGTGTGTGAGAGGGGGAGAGAGAGGCTCCAGACCCGTGGGACAATCGAGTTCAGCTCCATTTTCTAATTGAATAGTGATTCAATCCTCAAACTCAGTGAGCTGCGGTGTAAAGCAATTACCCGATTGATGGTGACTGGTCTGGGTGGTGCGGAGAAGAGGGAAGGGTGTATGTGGATGTGTGTGTGTTACTGTGTGTGTTACTGTGTGTGTGTTCTTTCCTCCCCAAGCAGCCACATCAATCACCGTCAATCATCTAATTGCTCCCCCGATATGGACACTAACACACACAGGGAGGCTTCACAGGGACCCCCGGTGTGCGTTAGTGTGAAATTCCCTGGGCAGCAGATAATGTGGTGTGGAATCCCAGTAGTGTGAGCTGGATTACTGCTGCTCGAGTCTACTGGTTCCCTCAGAGAGACCAGCTGAACCTGTCAGTCAGCCCGAAGCACGCTCCCACCTCGTGGAAACACACACACACACACATACACACACACACAAAGCAAAGAGCGGGAATAAGAAATGTTCAGGAGCGTCAATGAGAAACTCACACAGCGATCAGAGAGGAGAGATGAAACCACAGACCTTCATTAGATTACTTCAGTTACAGATTTGAGTCTTTGATTCCTGAGTCTGTTCAGTTATTACACGATACTACTGAAGTTTCCTGAAATCATATCACATGTGTCTGATGACTGACTGCTGCTCAACAACATCTGCAGAAACATCTGTTTGTCTATGAGAGGGAGAAACACACACTGTGGACGTTCGTCTCAGATATTTCTTCTTCTTTGTTTAAAGCCCGTTTACGCCATCATAGATTTAAGATGCACATGTTCACACCTGGTTCTCAGAAACAGATCACAACATGTTCCTGGTGACCCACATTCCTCAAACACAACCCTATACATGTATATATAGACATACAGTATATATACGCTGAATACACTCACTTGTCATGGCAGCTGTTTCAAAGCTTGTACAAAGAGTTTTTATCCTGCTTGAATAAAGTGCATGGATGAACGGCTGCATCCTCCAACTCCAGCTTGGATCTCATAATGAATTCTCCTGGGTAGAACCCCCCCCCCCCCCCCCCCCGATGCAGTTTCTTCTTTCCTTCATTGTTCTTTCTGTAATTTACTCAGAATTAAAAGTTTGGTTTCGGGTAAAAAGCCGAAGTTACCTTCTGGAACAAAGGGGGGGGGGAGGGTTTGAACTCATACAATACGCCAGGCAATTCCATCAAAAATGAAAGATGACCTTAAAACACAATGACGCCAAACTGGGAATAGTGGGATTAGGGGCCGAGGGCAGCAGGCAGTCGTCAGGATTTCTCACTCATCTCCATAACGCTCGGCTTATTTAACTTGAAGCAGCAGAAAGACACAGAGGCTCAAAGGGCTGACTTTCCACTGGGTGGGAACGAGTGATGGAGGAGGAGGAGGAGGAGGAGAGAGAGAGAGAGAGAGAGAGAGAGAGAGAGAAAGAGGGATGAGTGAAAGAGAGCGGGGCGGCCAAAAGTTGAAAGCCCAGAAAACGACAGGGACGAGTAGCGGAAATGAAGTGTGAGAATGAAAAGGCTTGAATATCACCAGCCACGTATCAGCCGGGTGTCTTCATTAATTTAGGTCACGATCCTTAATGATGGTGTGAAAGTGCTTTGCTCCAATCCCTCGTGTCCTCGGCAGCGAAATGAGGCGGAGACGACCTCAGGAGACGAGAGCCGAGGCTTCTGGATCCACGAGGAGCTGCAGCTGTGAGGAGAAAAGCTGTTTCCTGCAAGCTGACTCTCCTTTTGTGTTGTTTCCGTTGTGTTGTTATAAAAACACCTCACTCATCAGGTCACAGTGGGTCAAACTTTAGATTTAGAGTTTGAAACATTCCCGTCCTCAAACCTTTTCTCTTGTAAAAACTCAAACGTTTTTCTATTGTTAGAATCAACAATCGAGGGTGCTCAACAATTTACCGGAGTTGTGTATTTTCAGCACAACAGAACAATTCATGTTGTCGTCAGCTGGATGAGGAGCTTTCAGCCAAATCTTTGAATTATTGTCAAGTGAGCTGTTAAAACCTGTGGCTGTTCCACTTTGCTGGTTTCTGGCTGGAAATCATTTGTGTGAAGTCCTGAAAACCCGACTATGTTCACTCTCATCTGAAGCAGGAAACTGGTAGAAAGACTCTCGAGAACAATATGTTTAAATATTGATCCCAAATATCGGCTCAAGCAGAATCTATAAAATAATATAAACCCTGGTATGAGCTGCACTTCATGTGACAACAGATAAACACATGTCGACCTCTCTGATGTTTAGGAGCTGACTTTAAATTATCTTTTTCCTGAAGCTGAAGAGTAAATGTTGATTCTGACACTGAAACCTCAATATATTCTGTTTTTGTATTAATGGATTTAAATGCAGTGGATTGTTTATCGTCCTTGTTTACAGACGATATAGCCGCCGGTTGCATTCTCTTTAGTTCCCTCGCCCAGTGCATCCACAGCGCACAAGACTAATTTCCCAGCGACTGTAACAAAGCGTGTTTCAGAGCGGGGGGGGGGGGGCGAGGTGTTTATCGATGGAGGTTCACACACTGAGAGGACGGATCACACCTGAGCAGTGGGAGTTCACAGATAACACTGAAGTATGTGAGAGATACGGTTGATGAATCGAGAGGTTATCTGAGGTGTTGGTGCAGGTTTCTCTGCAGCCTCGGTGGAGAGTCGCACACTTTGAAAACAACACACTGTGATTCACAAGTCTGAAACAGCGGTGTCCATCTTCTACCTGCAGGAAATACTACCTCTGCACACAGCAGCTATGAGGGCCTGGCCTGTTGGACACATGACATGTGGCTTGTAAATGCAAAACTACAGTAAAAACGCTATGAGAGTGATTTAGGAAATGAGTTAGAAATAATTTACGGTGAATGGAATTGTGTTTTAACTCTTAATGTTTGTTTTATCAATATCTGCTTCACTTTTATTACGTTTAGAAATACAAATAGAGTATAATATGACTTGTAAGGCATCATCTTTTAGTCATAAACTCAGATGTAGTGGTGACAATTTGTTAATTAGTTAGTTTGTTAGTATTTTATTCAGTTCAGGCAGTTTAGTTGGTGTTAAAACGACTAAATAAACACTTTATTATCTTCCCAGGCACAACACAGCTATAAACTGAAAGACTTTTCATAATTTCAATTGTTAATTTAGTCTTTAATTGAGTTTTAATGAGGCTGCTGCTTTAAGAAGACCCAGTCGAGGTTGTTCAGGTTCTTCTGGATGTTTGTTGTGGAGGTTTCCAGGTAGGACGGACTGTAAAGATAGGACTGTGAGTCAGGGCCTGAGGATCCTGAGGGAAACTGTTGGACCAGAACAGAGACCAGGAAGTGGATTTAAAAGTTCAAACCTCACTTGCTGAAGCATCAACAGTCACTTCTCTCTCGGTGTGGCTTCTCATCTCAGTGAAGTCATCTCGAAGTCGACTCCCGCGTCACGTGGACACATCTGAGTTCCATCAGAGCATCAAACCCGTTTACCTGTCGGTGGCCTGAAAGTCTCCAGCTCCCTGTGAAGTCAGATGAATGTGACTTCCCTTTTCCTTTTTCCCTTCTTCCTCCTGGTTCAGTCACAGCTTCTCTCCGTCAGGTCCCTGATGAGCAGCCAGAGAACTGTCACTGCTCCGTCTACACCCACCTACACAGAGGGTTTAATGTTTATAAGCTGCCATAATAAGCAGACTTCATTTATTTATTTATTGATAAAAGCTGAAATCTGCAGTAGCGTCTTGCTCCTGGTTCTGTTCCCTCCTTCAGGCCATTAGTAATAGAGCCCCCCCGATGGGAGAGGGTCTCTGGTGCTGAGCGATCGACTCCGTCCTCTCGGGTCTCGATCAATACAGAAGTATCACATGAGACAACGTGGACAGGAAGACCACTGTTTGTCTCAGCGTCTCCTCAGTGAGACATTTGTCCTCCAGCTCCGAACACGTCGCCTCTTTCTTCGGGCGAGAATGTTTTAGGGCTGCGTTGTGTTGTTTTATTGTCGTTATTTTGTCTTGTACGCACTTCAAACTGTGAGGGAAACAGAGAAGAGATCACAGGAGATGAGGAAAAACTAAAATACAGAAGCAAGATCCTGAAAAAGTCCATTTTGAAAGGAAAATAGTAAAATATATATATTAATATCGAGAAACGACTGAAAAGGGTCTTTGTTTCTGCTCCAGTTTATTGATGCTAATTTCTTTAGTTTGAGAAGATGGGAATAAAATACACATTTGTATATTATACAAATAAACTGTATAAATAAAGGTTTTCTGAACAGTAGCCCACTGAGTAAATTAATTTAAACATCTATTTAAAGACTGACGGCTAACTTTGGCTCGTAGTGACATCATGCAGGGTTATTAATTAAAAAACTATTAAATCTGATGTATTTCTTCACTTTTATAGTTTTGCTTAAAGCATTAAATTCGATTAGTTACAGTCTGGATATAAATCTGACCCTATAGCTACACAATGAAATGAACACACCATGAATCCGTCCTGGAGAGGAACGAGCTGATTTGTTTTCCTCAGCTCTCGACATCCTCCGATAAGTCACCTAATGAAATCAACTGTGGGAAACTTGTTGTGATTTAGATCTTAATGAGCAGCGATACACAGAAAGAGCCTCTGGGAGATAAATACAGTAAACGTACACAAAGACGATAAGCTGCGACGGCTCTGATTGGAAACGCAACGAGATGCAAAATCAAATTAACGAGTTTTAAATTGACGTGAACCGACTGAGACGTCCCTCTCGTCCCTGGAAGCTGGAATAACCACCGGGAGGACCTTTCAGAATAAAAGCCATTTGTAATCAAGGAAACAGTTAAAACCTCAGGTTGATTTATTGCCGGAGCAGAGATCAAGTACCAGAACAACAAAATGCAGTAAAACTTGCAGTAATTAGGGTTGTACCACACTATGAGTACTACTACCACTGCCTTTCACTAAACAAATCTGTACTCATGTCTGGGCTTGAATTATAGAAGGAAATGAGTTTGTTATGAGTTTATTAAGAATTGCATTTGATCATTTAACTTTCTGTATATATTGCAAATACTGTGTAACACTGAATATCATGAATAGAAAACAGATCTACAATTCCTCTTGTGGTATTAAAATGAAGCCAGAATATTCCAGATACGGGTGCCGCCATCTTGGATTTCATCTCGTTTTTATATAATCAGTAACATAAAGATTTGATCTTATGGTTTAGTCCATGTCTGCTAACATGGAGGAGGCCTTGTTTATGACCTGGAAGAGGAGCCGCTCCAGATGTAGATAGAAATAACTCATTTTACTGTATAGTCACAAAAACCACAGCTATTTGTTTTCAGGTAATTAAACACTATTGAAAACATAATTCTAAATTTGCACGGAGAGATCCCTCTGAATCCAAAAGCCCTTTGGAAACAAACACACCAGTGGTTCCAGTGTTACCACAGCACTTTGTGGTGCTGGTGAGATTATGAGGAGGAAATAAGAGGAAACAACAAAGCAGCTCAGCGTCTCCCGAGTGTCACCTCCACAGTTTATATCATGTTGGCCCAAAATGAGATTTCACAAAGTAATATATGTTTTTATATCGAGAGTTACACACGCTACACAAACATGGAGTAAAGAAAACTATATTTCCCCTGGTAAATAAAGATGAAGTCGTTTCTCTTTGTGTTATCTGCTCCATCCAGTAAACACGGAGAGGAATAAAAATAGACGACTTGCTTAAGACATCCAACCTAATTGTGTGGTCTGTCTCCTTTTCTCTGAGTGTGTGTGTGTGCTGCCTGATGAATATGCTTGTGTGTGTGTGTATGTGTGTGTCGCCTTGATCCATCTCCATCTCTGCCTCCAGCTCCTGAGGCCGCGAGCAGGTTCAGTCGAGTGTCTCTGGGACCGGAGCTATCGATTGATCTGAAGTCGGGCCCGACCGATTGGCTGGTGCCGGAGCAGCTGGAGGGGATGTGAGAGGAGAAGCTCTCCACCACCTGGAAGTCTAAAGAACCGGAACCGCTCCGAGGATCAAACCGACCCTAACCGGGATCTTTATGTGCAAATAAAAAAGGGATTCGCAGCCTGAATCACAAATTTGTGTTGCAGCTGTTCACAGAGTTTCTTTTCACCGAACGACCCAGACTCATCCACAGCTTGTCTCAAATTCATTTCTGGTGACGGCTGCGGTCATTACCCGGCCTGCAGGAAGTGAGGAATCAAGAGTTTACAGAATAACACTCAGTCGGGCGCATTCCTCCGCCAGAGCCCAACAGTCTCCTTACATCAAATCAAGCTGCACCAAATCACACACACTCATTGATCTCACTTTTCTTTACATGTAGATCCGTCTATTGTCTCCTGGGGAATGTGTGGAAGCTTCAAAGACAGAGAAGAAAAAGAGAAATAAAACATTCCCGCCTCAACATCCGTCCCAAAAGGTTTCCCTCGTATAAATCAGTCTCTATCGATTTGATATCTGCTGTCAGGTTTTCCAAAATAAATATCTTATTATTTGCGGATGAGAACTTAGTAGAGAATATTCATCATCAAGGCCCAACAGCTTTCCCTATGTAACCACATTTACATTCACTAGTTGCTGATGGATCCGTATCAAAAATTAAATGGGTTCTTCCTCATGTGCCTCATCTGTCCATCCAGTTCTGTGCTAATCCATATTGTATTTTTTTGCATAAATTCTGCTAACTAACTAACTAACACGTTGGTAAACACAGGAATCTTCTACAGGTAACTTTGACTTTTGAATATTGAAATTCCAGCTTCTTTCTTCTTTCTTGCATTTCCCAGCTGTCAGCAGACGAAGCTCCCTGTGACTTTAACAATGACATCAGTCTCATTCTATCGGCTTCTGTTCCTCTTCCTCCTCCTCCTCCTCCTCCTCCTTCTTCCCCCCCTCCACCCTCACGCCTCCCTCCTCCAATTTCTCTGCATTGTAACCTGCTTAACAAGAACTGCACTTGCTACAAACTTTCTTTTGTTTCAGCCTCCAAGATGTTTCTTTTCATGCTTTGTCTTCCTGTTACCCCCCCCCCCCCCCCCACACACACACACACACACACCACACACACACACAGAGGAGTGACGATGTAGACGCGGCGCTCTGTAATGAGAAGAGATATGATTCAGGCCTCGGTCGGTGAGCGGGAAGAGAATCTAAGACAAAAGCTCTGCAGCGGTCAGCAAAAAAAAAAACGATAGAGGCGTCTTGGATCAAAGTGAGGTTGGAGGAAGAGTTATGTAATACCGTCAAAGAGAGAGAGAGAGAGAGAGAGAGATAGAGAGAGAGAGAGGGATGATCAAAAATACAGCCTGCTGCATGGAAGAGAGGTTGAGGGAGGAGGTGAAGAAGCCAGGAGGTTGAGGATGTGAGGGGGGGGGGGGGCAGGATACAGATCCACACATGTGAAAGAGAGAAGAATTCGAGGAAGACCATGATACAATGTTCTGTGAAGGACGTCTGTCTGCATGGACGGTAAAAACTTTATGGATACAGGAATGCAGGGGCAAAAAAATTGCATTATGGATTTTGAACCTTATCTCTTCGTGTTGGTGGATGGGACGTGGACCAAAATAAAGTAAATCTATGTGTTAGAATCAATTTTCACTAAAAGGTAGTTCCTGATATTTGAGTCAATCATATCCAGGAGGTTTATGATTCATTTCTGCACAACAGGGGCGAGTAGCACTGTGGTTTATCCGTATCTACATTATTATACAGTCAGTCTCTGTGAGGACTGGTGCTCTCACCACTTCCTGTAGATCTCTTCAAAGACTTTCAATCATCAACACTTCACTCCATCCTCCTTCATTTTCTCTTCTTACATCCCCCCCCCCCCACACACACACACACTTTCATCAGCTCAAGTGACAACAGCTCTATCACTTGGTGTTTGACGTTTCCACAGAGCAGCAGTGAGGGCAGCTCAGAGGACTAATGATCCTCAGACCAACTCCTACAGGAGAGACAGGTCGGGCAGGGAGAAGGTACGATGGAGCTCCTCCACCTGCCGAGCTAATTATTCACACCACTCCATCCATCCATGTGCAGTATGAGCCCAGACAGGGATCTACTGATTCTGTGCATTCATGAGATATGTCCAGAACAAGGACATCATGAGCATGTTCCCTTCATCACCAAGCTCGACCAAACAATTACCAGCAGGTTTCTTCTGTTGGTGACAAATCTGCCTGAAAAGTAAATATCCATCTCTGTCCGGGGATAATTTATATGAAAGCTGGAGTGAGTGCTGGAGGTGAAGCTGAGGGAAGGTGATGGTGATAAGAGCTCGGAATGACTTTCAATCATTTGCATTTTGTTTTGCATAAGCCATACATCAGCAACGTCTTCATTTTTCAAAAAGCTCTTTGCGTGTTTGTGTTGAACTGTTGCTCCCTGATCACATCAGGAAGTTGAGCAGGGAAGGTTTTCTGTCCCTGGAGACCAAATGAAGATTAGTGATGGACGCTGCAGGGATCAGATCATAGACCTTATATAAAGATGGACGACAGGACCGCTCCCAAAAAGTGAGTAACTGAAAGATCCCGTAAATCTGGATTATTCTCTACGAAGACTTAGACCCTGCAGAGACAATTTATGGAAGGATGAACTCCTTTAACTGTGAGACGCTGAGGGACAAACATTTCCTAAAGGCAGAAGCATCTGGCCGTCTGTCTTCTGCAAGGTTGCGTTCTCCCGATCCACAGCCCTCCACCACGAGACCCTGAAGCTCTGAGCTTCTGCAGCGTCGACATTCATGAATGTGCTGTGGCAGCAGAGGAATTACCTCCAATTAGATCTAACAGATCAAATTAGAGTCCAGAGCAAGAAGCCCCGGCTGCAGGTTTATCTCTCCAGGCACGGATCGCCCCGGGTTCCAGAAAATTAATTAGAGGCCGTATTCGTAGCTGACACGTTTATTCTCCTCAGTGGTCCTCGTCTGTCAAAGGAGGGTTCGATGCCCAAAGACAGTTCCATTAGCTTCTTCACATCTTCTACTGTAACCATGAAGACCAGCTGAAGACGTGTGGTGTCCAGAGACGCTCCTGTGAGTCACATCGGAGGGAACAAGCTGTAATGTCCTTCAGGACTTGGTCTTACATGAAGAAGGTAAAGCAACGGATTGGTTTTCACTGTGATGAGCATCCTTCTCTTCTGCCTCAACACCTTGTGGTCCCTTGTGGTTTCACCGATTTCAGTGCCTATCCAATATCGGGGGTCAAGGAGCTCATGGAGGACGAGTTCATCAATAACCATCCTTTATCTAACGCAGGGATTTAACAAATATAGATTTACCACCAGAATGAGTCTCTGAGCTGTAGATGGAGAACCTGGCTCTCGTCCTGGCGCTCGACGACAGATGAACATCTGTTCCTCCTGCAGCGCAGTCGATGATGGTTCAGCTAATTCACCAGGTGTCACACACCTCCACAAAATGAACGTTTAAACCACATCCAATATGGCAGAATGATCACTCCGGTCCACAGAGCGTCTGGCCCCCGTCACCGGATCATCCATCACTCACAGCTGTTTAACTCTGTGTTTAAAACCTGATGCAACCAAGTAGTTTTATGTTTTAATTGTGTGTTAATGGCTCCAGCAATAAAATACTGTGCAGGAAACTCCAACTCCCGGGAGCCAGGCGTCAGATGTGTGGGGGAGAGAACACGCTTATAACATGTAGTGTACTTTACTGCATTTTGTTCAAATATGTCTCTCTCACACACACACACACACACACAGACACACACACTGTCTGTGCAGCTCTTTGATGTTAACTATTCAGACAGGGTAATCTACAACAACTAGCCTGGTCCACTACCTCCACACCCATCTGTGTGCCTCTCTCTGTTCCAGGGGTAATTGGACAAAATGTGAAGGCACCAGTCTGGAGATTGCACTTGACATGAAGGTAAAACCTCTCGCATTAGACTATGACTCTAAAGGAAGAAAAAAAAGAGGTGTATTTTGAGATCTGAGGTGAGAGCGAAGAACACCTCAGATCTCAGCATCACAGTAATGGACTCCCTGACGGAGCCGTGCATTATGTATTATTTGGAGCCATCTGCACGGCTTTCAACTCGGACGCACGGTGAGATGCTCCAGATTAATGCTGCAGCGGGGGGGGGGGGGGGGGGGGTTCCTGCTGTGCACGTGTGTGTTTGTGTGTGTTGCAGATATTTGCTGTTTTGCGAATATGAGAACTGATCTAATATTTATGAGCCAGCACATTACATTACTAACCCTTGTTGAAGTTTGTCCACATACTGAATGTGTCCCGGGTGCATGGGGGAGGGGGGGGGGGGGCAGCTGCCAGGTCGACTCCACCTTGTGGACGAGATGATAACGAGCGAACGCTGAGCACGGAGCTCTGGACTCCACAGAGGAAGGAGAGGAATCTTACACCTCATTTCTTTGACTGGAGATCCTTAGAGGTGTGTAGCTTCAAGACAGCTTTCTGAGGATTCTGGATATCACGCTGCCTGACGGCGTTCTGACGTTAACACAGAGTGAAATAACCTCCCTGTAGTCTATATACACATTATTATTTCATCTTTAAAGAGGCCTGAGTAACTCTACCTGCAAACTAAGAAAAAGGCTGCTCACATACTGCTCTCCTCCCCGACTGGAGGGTTTAAGATACTGTACAACAGCTGCCTTTAAAACCAGACTCTCAACATCTAACATGTCTTATTATAATGTTTAATATTTAATGTTAATTCATACAGGAGTGGTTGTCTCTTTTAGAACAGCCTCCTGCAACAGTAACACAGCAAATTACATAAGAATAACACACATAACAGAGTTTCTTCATCTTGGAGATGAATGTTTCATGGATTCACGTTTGCATGAAATTGAACTTTAACTCAAAGATATGATCCTCATGACTGTAACATTCAGTTCAAACACAAAGTAGACATTAATGATAATTCACATCTACAGTAGTGACAGGTGAGGATATTACCATCATATGAAATGAAGTATTTAAATATTCATCCAGCACGATTCAGCAGAAAACATTTATTAAAAGGCGTCTGCATATTTTGCCCGTTCTCCTGCTTCCTTCTCGCTGTGGTTGTTTGTTGTTTACAGGAAACTGTTCGGACAATGTGATTTATCATTATCAATAGAGAGGTCCGCTCTAACTTTTGCCCTCTTGTCCCTCAGAGAAATAAAAGCTGCCGGAGCCGCTGCTGTTCGGTCGGAAAGTCCAATCTCATCCACTTAAAGCAATAAAACCGGAGGAGACGCAGCCAGACTGTCTCTGTACGAATTACCAGAGATGGAGAGCACAGGGAAATATACTCAGGAGCATCAACAGGGAGTTATCACTGTGTGTGTGTGTGAGTGTGTGTGTGTGTGTCCTCTACGTGCACACTGTACGTCTATCACACAAAGCCCTGTACTTTAGGTGGCCTTACATAATTGTCATGGATTTGCCTCACAGCTTCTACTCTATGTGCTCAGCGTCCTGTCGCCATCCACCGACTGAGCTGTGTTTCCCATCGTCTGTGTTTTCAAGACGTGACGCAAGCGGCTGTCACACGTGCACAGAACTCCAGATGTTTTCCAGAACCTTTCCAGAATGAAGATGTCAACAGAGACGATGAGATTTGAGAGGATTCATTCCTCGTGTGCTGCTCTGCTCAGACGCCAGCTCTCACCTCCAGACATGTTGTTTTATGTTAACCATTGAAATTCACTGCTGCAGCACAACCCACACAGTGCATCATGCAATATTTACCACTCTGTTGCAACATGTTTATTTTTTTTATGAGATATATTTCTTCTTTTTGCTGTTTTAACTGATTCTACTTTGCCTGAAACTCTCCCTGCAGAGGTTTCACATGAAAAGAGATTTTAACCTGAACCGGTCACATCATGAAACATGGACTTTAAATTCAAAACTTGTTTAATCAACACTGAATGTTCACATTTACTTCTACTATCCGTATATTTCAGAGTCATCTCAGTTACTTTAAACAGAAGGATGTTCTAGAAGTTACCCGCTCACAGGATATAAAGCTCGACTGCAGCTCAGGTCTAAGACGTGATTAACAGACTGTTGTCGAGTCGCAGCCTCCACGGACACAAATGAGGAAAGTAATGAATCCCATTAGGATGTAAACAAATGGCCTCTGTCAGGGAACAGCAGCCATGGATCAGTGTGAGGGGCTAGTCGAGTGTGTGTGTGTCTGGCTAGTCGAGTGTGTGCGTGTTATGGAAGTAGAGTTCATACATGACAGATGCATTTACAAAAATACATGTCAGCAATTATAGAGACAAAATTGTAAAGATTGTAATCTGTTTTTTGGAAGTTAAATTCTCTGGATCTTCTCCGGACTTTACACGAGGAGGCCTCAGATAATCCAGAGCCTCTCACTCTTCACACATCTATGGAGGATCTGTGGAGTTCAGTGCACGTCTGAAAGCAGCTGAAGTCACAGAAACACTGACGGCTGGTTTCTGATCAGTTTCTGAATATGAGCCGTGTGAGTTTCTCTGTGGCTTTGAGCATCTTACAGCTCCTAGACCTGCTGAAATCAAGACACGGACACTTAATGGGAAAAAGGATATTGAAGCCAAGAAATACAGTGAATGAATCCAACACTTTTAATCCAGTCACACTCCACTGGTGAGAGAACAACAGCCCGAGCAGAACAGACACACATTTCAATACACTGCTCTGTGGCCGGTTTAAACCGCCCAACAGTTATTCTCTCTCTCACTAGTCCAGCCTCTTGAAGAGATTGTGAGACCTTGGGACCGTTGCAGGGGATTATGGGATGTGAGATATCAGACAAAATCAAGAATAAAGCTGAATAATCCTTTTAGCAAGATCCTTGTGTCCAAAAGAGAGAGACGTGTTTCCTGTCGTATCTGTCAATCAACCGTCAGACAGACACTTGCCAGATTGGAGGAACACCGATGCTGGAGAGCGTCCTGCTTTTATCACAGTGTAAGTTGCAGCCTTGTTGTTAGTTGTGTAGAGAACACAACACAAGCTCTTACTCCGGAGATCCAGCTGTGACGAGCTCATCTACAGAGAGTAGGAGGGCGAGCGGCCTCCAGCTGGAACCAGACTCTCTCTCTCAGTCCAGCACGTACCTGCGACAACAACCAAACCATAAATGATTCATTCCTCCAAAATAAAATAAAATAGTTAAAGAAGGTTGAAATAAATCTAGTCCCTCATTTAATGCATTCCCCCTCAGGCCGAGTTTGGGGGAAATTGGTTTGGTAGTTTCTGTGTAATCCTGTAAACAGACACACAAACAAATGAAAATAAAAACAGCCCAACAGGCCCAATAAATGAATATTAATTAAGATCCATGAATTGGAATATATTGAAATGTTAGATGAAGTTTTTGGGATCAGCTTCTTTATCAGAATTCGTCCTTTTCTTTTAATCCATTTCCCGGTTTCTACATCATCCTCCTCCTCGACCAACAGACGGATGAAAGCCACACCTCCTTGTCGCGAGCTGATTCGTCAATGAGTTCCCATCGTTCCCATCGTTCCCAGCGTCCTGCGGGACACACGCTCTGACTCACCCAGAGACGCCGATGACCCTGTCAGCAGGAACCACTTGTTCAGTCTGACATGAGTGAGTGAAAGTGACTGAAGCAGCGTGTGAAGAGGAGGAGGAGGAGGAGGTCTCTGGATGAAGAGACACACATCCATCAATCTGACAAGTCCTCCGAGAGCCGAGGGTTCCTCTCTCTCACCACGAGTGATTTCAGATAATCAATCGACTTTCAAGTCAGGAAACCAACTGGAGTTCTGTTCCTCTTCTCATCTCATCCACCCCTCCCCCCCCCCCCCCCGGAGGAATCATTTCACTGTTCTCAGAAAGAATAGAAGTTGTTTTTATCTCATTAATTTGGGTCCGCATGTACATTTCTGTCCCTCGTGCCTCGCTGTGCACACGCTGACATGTAATGTCACTTTTCCTTTGTTTTCGTTTTTTTAAAGGAAACCCTGTGACAGCTCCCAGTATACCTCCCACACTGTGTACTGCTTTCAAAACCAGTTCCCCTGGTCCGACCCACTGAGTGACGCTGAAGAACAAGAGCAAGTGCAGCTGTTCACATCCTCGTGTGCAGATTGGGACTCGACTCCCGTGGTCCTGCTTTACATGACCACACGGGAAACAACAAAGATAAGATCTGCACACAGACACACACGCAAACCCTCAGGAGTGCTGCCCCCCCCCCCCCCCCCCCCCCTGTTTAAGACACAGTAAATATGCACCTCGCTGCCACTAGAACCTGGAAATGTATGCATAAGGAGGACGGGGAGAGGAGAAAGCAGATCCTTTTTCTACCACACAGACACACACACACACACATACACACACACACACACATACACACACAAACTAACACACTCGGGGCAACGTGTTGATCTACACTAGCAGCATGTGGCTCTCGTGGAACCATCACAACTTGAATTACAGTATGGTGATTGAGATATTGTTTAGAAATGAAATTTGAAATGCAAGGAGAAACCATCCAGCCACACACACACACACACTAACACATACACCTACACTCACACTAACACACACACACACTCACACACACACACACACAGATACACATGACAGATGGGTCGGATTCCATTTTCCGATCAGTTAGCAGCACAGATTGAAACAGTGTGCTTGTGTGTGTCTCTGTGTGTGTGTGTGTGTGTGTGTGTGCGTGTGCGTGTGCAAAGATCAAGGTGAAAACAATAAAACAGATCCATGCAGGGAAATGAAATGAGAAACACATATTACCTTTGTCTTGCTGATGCCGCTCATACAGCACATTTATCATAGAAGTTACATCAAGAAGCTGTTTCCATTGTTGGGGAAACCAGTCTGGTCCTGAACTATAGTGGTCTTTTTGTTGTTGTTGTTGTTGTTGTTGTTGTTGTGTAAAAAACAGTTTTTGTATTGATTAATCAATTTCCTCCAATAAATATAACGGACACACAACTGATTCTACCTAGAGCCTTTTCCTCAATCACTCATATAATAAGTGTGTTCATGTTTGTGTGTGTGTCTGTGTATGTTTGTGTGTGTGTGTGCGTGTGAGTGTGTGTGTGCAGACATCCCACACAGAGAGGAGAAGGACAAGCAGCAGGACCATGACATAGAAAAATCAATGTGTGGAAGTCTTTGTTGATATTGTGGACGCCTGCCACAGATGAGTCAATGAGTCGGAAACACTGCGTCAGTTTGAGATGTTGATGCGTTTTCATCTCGGACGCCATCGACCAGGACGACTAATCGCACCAGCAATCGATGATCACTGATCATTGATCCATGTGTGCAGGAGCGACGCGTTTGAAAGGACTGCTGCACTAAAACCCACCGGATTTACAGATATAGGTAAACAATGTGTGTGAAAGTGACACAAACACACACATAAAGTCATAGTTTGTCTGGCACAGGCAAAACGTATGAGGTCGAGAATACAAACACAAGCAGAGGAAAATAAGATTGAAACGCAAAATTTTAAAACGCACAACTGGATGATTTGATACTGAAATCCAGACAAACAACAGCCTACAGGGGGGGGGGGGGGTCATGGTTTGATACTGAAAACTCAGGTTTATAAATTATCAATAAAAGAAAGACTGTGTGTAATTACCTTGCCTTAGTTCACAGGGAAGACCAGGAAAATATGAATTCAGTACAAATGTTCCATTGAATTTCCTGCAGCTTTTAAAGATTTATTGTCTTCCGCCTTTCACGTGTGACAAACGGTGAACATATCACTAAATACTGAATTAAACATGAATAGATTTTTATTTTCTAAATATTGAGCTTGGACGTGTAATCACCTCTGAGGACATGAGACCCATTGAACAGAAAACGAGGTTGTGAACGTGGCTGACCCTCCACCAGCCGTCCACCCTCCGACCAAGACAGTTTTCTGAGTGAGTGGAGCTGAAGATAAAATGCCTCTTCACAGTCGCTGCTGCCATTAGCCCGGTATCGAACGTGGCCCGGCCCCGGTGTGCAGCCTTGGTCGGAGGTTGATGGGTTTTTACAACAAGAGTAATTAAAGTGACTGACAGCCAGACAGGGGCAGAGGACACACCAAGTCACACTGCTGGGATAATTATTGAATTCTGTTAAAAGCTTAGTCTGCTGTCTGCCGGGGCGGGGGGGGGGGGTTCAGAGGAATTTAGCAACAGAGGCGACTGTCAGCAACTCTGCTCTCTGTCAGCTTCCTCTGGAGAAACGCTCGACTCTGTAATTAATGTTTAAATCATCGTCCGCTGCTCAACGTGGTCGCCACAGGAAACACGACAGTGACTCTGTTTGCTCCTGACAGCAGGGGGCGTCTGATGAAGTGTCAATGATCACGACCCGACACTGAGTCCAGCAAATGGTATCTACTGAAACTAGAGATACCACTCGACCCGACTCATGTGAGGTCACCGTGAGATTTAACCTTTGACCTCTGAAATATAATGCAAATAAAGATTCTCTGAAGGCAGAGTTAAGAGTTCTTCAATTTGTCAAACACGTCTCAGTTCATCTTTAAGTCCAAGTTAACGTCAGCAAAATGACCCAGGATTCCCTGCAGGTTTAACAAATGATATCCCATTCACAAGGTCAAACATGTGGTGAGTGAGGTCACAGCGACCTCGACCTTTGACCTTCAAAGTCCAAATTCTCCAAATCAGTTCATCTGTGAGTCCACGTGGAACTTTTTTTCCGAAACCGAAACCATGTTTCTGAGGTGGTTTGTTCACAAAACCAAAACTGGCTCACAGTTGGATAGATTTTTATTATGTTAAATTTGATCTTAGAACCAAAGACCTGCAGGTGACAGCCACTTCCTGAAGGATCTGCCGTTCCTCGGGGGGGAAAGGACGTTAAATCTTCTCTGCATTCAAAGCAGCTCCGAATCAAATCAATTAGAACCTGAGAACCGGAGCATCCCAGAGCAAACACACAAACACACAGACGCACACAAAGGCGTTACATCTGCATCACAAGCTCCTCCGTGACCCTGAGAGATGCATGTTCTCCGCGCCGACACAATAAACTACACAAACACATCATCAGCTACACACAGAGACACAACAGGACGTCTCTGCTCCGTCGGATTCATGTGAAGCGACTGCAGAGGAACCAGCATCGTGAACAGTTCCCAGTAAACGACTCCTGGGTGCTGATGTCTACTCACTGACATGTTTCAATAAACCAGACCTTTCTCTGTGACTCACAAACACACACACACACACACACACACACACAGACACACACAGGCCCAGCCGAATGTAATTTACCAGCTGCCTCCTAATGGGGCTTCATCTTTCAATATAAATGTTAATAATCTATGATTACACTGCAACACAGGGAGCTGAGCTCTGCTTTCATGTATTTATGGAACTTTCTCTCTCTCTCTCTCTCTCTCTCTCTCTCTCTCTCTCTCTCTCTCTCTTTCTCTCTCTCTCTCTCTTTCAGTTCATCTCTCGGTTTTGGGTGAATGTGAAGGTGGTGGTGGGGGGGGGGAGTCAGCGGCTCTTCTATGCACCGCTCACCCTCATTCTTTCTTTCTGTGTTAATCGTCTGTTTCACGCTCTTTTCCTTTTTTGCTTTATAGTTTTGAATCCATGCAAACTGGGAACAGATGCATAAATAATGTTGTGAGAACATTGATCAGAAGTCAAAGTGTGAAACAGGCACGAGAAGCTGTCAACACACGAAGCTCTGAGGGTCGATCGGGACAGAAAGTGTTTGTTAAACATTATTAATTAATCTCTTCATAAAAGGATCTTAATCTTAATCTTTAACATTTACTTATTATTTACTATTTACATAGTAATATGTACTGTATATATTGTCTTGTTTTCTCTGTAACAACAGAAAGTTTGTACTGAATGTTTGTTGGTATTGTTTTTATTTAGTCTTTGGTCCGATAAAGTTCCAGAGGAAACATATGGATGGCATCAATAACCAGGATCGTCTTCTTAACCTTCTTCCTGTGATTGGTTAATGTGCCATGTCGCCATCTGCTGGACTTCAGGAGAGGAAGAGGAAACAGGAAATAGGAAGCGGGAAGCAGGAAGCAGGAAATAGATGACACTTCCTTGTGTCTGCTGGTTGTTTGTCATCCAGCATTTAGGATCCTAAAGCTCCAGCAGAGCGTAATATCGTTCGTATAACTAATGTTTTATCGTAGATTCCGAGATTCGCGACGTTTATGAAATGAATAAATGTCTTTAGTTATAGTTTAACTAAACCTGAATGAGGACGGGACAGTCGTGACTCTTTGGACAGAAGCTTCGAGCATCAACATCTTTCACGAAGCTTCAGGAAGCAGTGATGGATCGAGATGCCCGGTGTATCACTCAAATGAAAAAATGTTCTTTAGTTGAAGAAAAACAGAAAAAGACACGTTTATAATCCTCAGACGCTTCAAAATCTCACTGTCACGGTGCAGACAGTGTGCAGCTGTTAAATATTAATGACATGCAGCCCCCCCGACCATACGCAGCCTGTCCCTGCCACAAACCCCAAGTTATCTCCCATTTCCTTTCCATTCGTCAGTGTCTGAGTGAGGTTATAATAGCTCGGTAAAGAGCTGCATTAGCAGGACGGGCGCGGCAGAGCCATGGATTAATACCCTCTGATCCCTCGCTGTCGAGCCCATTAGAATGAATGCAGTTTGGTTTTATCTCCGGTGCCATGCGTGCTCGTTCTGAAAGAGTCAGCGCCTCATCTGCTGCTTGTGACGACTCGTCAGTTTCCCCCTCTTCCTGCTCCCTCTCTTCCCTCCTGCCCTCTGTGAGAAGTAAAGATAAGGCATGCCCATCATTCCTCTGCGCCTGTCAATCATAATTCTCCGCTGAAATTACATCCCCCCCCTACCCCGTCAGCCGGGCTCTCTGGAGGGTAGAGCCGGCCACCCTCGTCTCTACCTATAGATGTTCTGCTCCTGCAGCGGCAGATTCTCTCTATTCATAGAAACTTATGTTGAGAGATTTTCCCCGGGATGAGGTTTTATCAGAGTGAAGAATTATCTGTGTCTGTCGGCAGCAGCCTGGAGAATCTCATGTCATCAATTTCGGGCCCTAAAGAATGAGCTCGTCTCTCCTGTGATGCGCCGCGTGGCAGCTGTGGGATGTTTATTAAGTTGGTATTTCTGTGTCTTGATCGGGCGACATGGTGAATCTGAATAACTCGAATATGGAAGAACTGGATTATCTCAAGGCCCTGATATCAGCAAGGTGATGTGTAGAAATACACATTCATTTATAAGAAGAAGTAATTCTTTATAGACGTGTCCCCTTGTAGGAGTTAAATATGAATCAATAAAGACAAAGAGCAGGGGATCTTTTCTTCAATCCACTGGATCTTCCAACGACAGCACGAGATAAATAAATTAACCAACTATTCTTCAAATCTAAATATAGGATCATCATACTTCAGATCTGCCGTTCTGATGGACTGGTTCCATTAACATGAACCATTGGGTTCCAGTGTGAGCAAATTACCAGAAGAAATGGAAAAACTTGAACAATTACACTTCCACCATGACAGTGGTCTGAGAAAATAAAATCCAAAATGCAACTTTTACAGAGAAATATCTGGTTGTACAATATTATCTAGTTCACTAAACCATGGTTCACAAGGTGGACAAAACAAACCGGTGAACCACAGTAATCGGATTCTAACTGGTGTCCAACTGGAGTCTGGATTATCTGGGACTCGGAGGATCCTCATCTCTCACGTCACACTGAAGGAGGCGGAGCCGAGGCCGAGTGGACGGCTCCACCATCACACAGCTGGATGAGCAGCGAGAGGAGGAGGAGGAGGAGGAGCTGATGAAGAGCTGGCAGTCATCACGTCCTCATTCGCTGGGACACGTCTTCTGTCCTCCAATTTGATGCGGAGGAGGCCTGAGTCTGATGAAGAGGCTTCACACACACACACACAAACACACACACACACACACATACACACACACACACACACACACACACACACACACACACACACACACACACACGCCACGTGACTGCGCTGCTCCAAACAAGTGGCTAATGAATTACTGCACGAAATCAGACACCTCATCAATTACAGTGGAGTTCAACTGAATATCATGAAAACACAACATGAACGTGTAACACAACGTGAACATGTAACACAACGTGAACATGTAACACAATGCATTGTTTAGATGTAGTGGAGTACCTGGAAAAATAAATCCATCTAAGTAAAGTTCAGATAGTAAATGTACTTTGTTTCATCCTATGGCTGAAAAACTCACTTGCTCCATTAATGTGGTCATAAACACATACACACACACACACACAAACACACACACACACACACACACACACACACACATACACACACAGACACTCACACAGCATTAATTATGATAATGATCATAATTAAAAACACTGATTATATAAAACACAATGTACAGAAGCTTTAGGGGTTTGAGTTTTCTCTTTTCGGTGATTGTATAATTAATATCAGTCCCACACCGAGCCCCTGCACTTCTCATGAGGAACTGTAACACGTGTCATGTTCTGCTTCGTGATTACATATTAATCACATGAGAAAAGCACATTAGAAAACCTTCAGGCGACACAGAACACTTGAGCTGAGGAGCCGTGCACTGCTGCATCCTTCTCCTGTATGTATACACAAGTTTTCAGGGTAATATTGGAAGGATTACTGCCATCGCTGAGGAGGGGAATATAAATGGTGGTAATAATAATCAGCTGTCCAAACTCTATTTAGAGATAATAAGAGGATGCAGTCGGGGGTGTAATAGGCTTACCTCCAGCTTCACATCTTTGTCCTTGATGGGAGCGGAGCGCTCATTAGGAGAAAGCAAATCCCTGTTGTCGTTATTCCTCTGGTGATCGCAAAATTACAATCTGCACAAATGGCACAAGAGATAATCAAGCCCCGGCAAGTCCCAGAGATTCTTATCACATCGGTTTCAAAGAACGTTTTCCCACTAAAGCCGGAGACGCTCGACCCAGAAGTGTCTAGAAACGGGTCCATCACTGTTCAGGACCTAAATAAGGAGCTGAGATCCACAAGGAGAAAGATAGTGTCCAGACTCTGGCTCGGATTAAAGACGCCACACGAGCAACAGCAGCAGGGAAAAGTATTTAGTTTGATTCAGTAAGAAAAATACTGTCAAAGTCACTTTAAAGTTCCAGCCATGTGCAGCACAGAAGTTCTCTCCGTCCCCTAATGGGAATAAAGTTAACTGGGAGGTAACTGTGTCAGACGGAGATAATCTCAGAAACTCTCAAATCTGCAGGCCTGTCAGGGTCTCTACCTCTAAACCCCTCTGACTGGAGAAGCACTGGTTTCAACTCTGGCCTCAGAAACCAGCAGATACCGTCCAGAACCTCAAACCGTCTCCATCCCAGATTCAAATCTCATGCTACACACATCAGACACACACACTCTGGCTGCTCTTTAAACCCGATCGAGCAAACAGGCCCTGGAGGTAAATACCTAACGAGAGTCTGAGGATGTAGCTGCTGCAGGTTGATGTGATTCAACAGGGCCGGTGAGTTTTACTACATCGAGCTTTTACATCATGAATCAGTAAATAATGCAAAGCCCAAAGGCTCCGGCAGTTAATAATAAAACAATCTCACAGTGATATCATTATATAAATCTACTTCTACCCCTTTTATTGTGGTGGTTTTGGTGGTTTTGGTGGTTTTGGGAGGGCGGCGTGGTGGCGCAGTGGTTGGCACTCTTACCTGGGTTCTTGGTCTGAATCCTGGTTCGGCCTTTCTCTGTGGAATGTGTCTGTTCTTCCTGTGGCTGCATGAATCTGGATTCATTGGAGACTCTTGATTGGTTTAGAATGTGAGGATAAGCAGTGGTTTACCTCTGTTTCCCTCTTGATGATGTGTTTTGGTCCATTTCTATTAGAAGCTTCTATTTCCTGCCATCTTCTTCACTTCCTGTAATTTAGTCCACAGTCAAACTGTGCAAAGCAAACACAATAATGTTGTGTTCTTCACTGTTCCCTCACATGCACAGATGAACGTCTTTAGCTCTTTGAAGCAGCAACAAGCTTTTCCTCTAACGTCCGTCTGATTTATTATGATTACTTTGTCTCCAGACTCCAGAGAATCCACTGAGTGCAATGTGTTGTTGTACAAGAAGATTGGATCCATCTTTCTTCAAGGATTGATTTGTCCAAAATATCTAAGTAATTTATCAAGCCAATAAAAAGTTAATCCTCCTGCTCCAAGTTTTTCAAATTCGATTTCTTGGCCAAAACAAGAATCTAATATAATCCCATTAGTACAGAAAGTTATGTTTTTGGAAGCTGAATCAGTTTCTCGACCCATTTCCTGAGTGAAACCTCGGGACATTTAGTAAATGAATTTGTATTATGAGTTGATAAAGATTAAATTAAAAAAATAAAATTGGACAAAATTCAGGCTGATGAGAGTTGCAAAGTGTTTTCCCACCACATCAGCTGTTTACGTTCAGTTTGATAACTCGATCCACTGATGAACAATAAGAGATTTATGCTGTTAATAATAAGTCTTTAATACCAATAAGTATTTCAGGGAACATGTCGGGATGATACATTTACACCTTCCACTACTTATGTAAATGCTGTCAGTGTAGAAACTGTGGTCGGCATGAAACAATAAATGATTTACCCTCTGCATTAGCTCTAAATAAACATTGCATCTCAGAGTGAACAACAATCCTCTATGTAAAGATGTGAGTTTATTTATTCTGCCATTACCCACGGAAAGAGATTCACCCCCCCCCCCCCCCCCCATGATGTGAACCAATACATCCACTAGAAGGCACTGTAGAGTCGAGAGGTTTGGATAACGGCTAACATGGAGGAGGTTGTGAAAATGTTTTATAGAAGAAGGAGGTGTTTCTTCCTCTTTTCATTTACATATCAAATACCTAGCATAAATTAGCCTTTAGACGAGGAAGTGAAAACTGTAGATTTATGTTTTGAAGCAGGAGAACGCTGCATCAAAAGTTGCAGAGGACAGTGAGAAAAAGTGAATCGGAAGTCGTTTGGTGACGCACACACAGACACACACAGACAGACACACACAGGGACCTCCATCCCTTCCCAGCTCATCACTAAGCCTCCAGGTGAGGTGGTGATTTAGACCAGTTATTTCCCAGCCTCGGTCCTAATGGCTCCGTCCTGGGCCTGCTGGCGGTGGGAGATACCGGGAGCTGCAGTGAGGAGCTGAGCAGCGACTACTCGAGATGGACCCCACCGCAGTGACTGATGATCAATTAGGACGAGAGGCTCCTCCAACTTCTTCTCTTTATTTTCTTGCCAAAGGCTCCGAGTGGATCACCGCGTCTGACAAGGCTCTGGACCGAAGACGTCCACCTGGGAACCATTTCTGTCCAAATTGATTCAGCACTGAAGGACAGAGGAGATGGTTCACGCCTCAGCTATTTATCAAAACTGAAAATCCAACATTTATTTGTATTTTGTTTAAAATTACAGGGCTTTGGAAGATAAATGACTCGTGGGATTCGAGAGACGTCCTTGAGATTTTTGGATGAATAAAGACTTTCCCTGCTTGGGTGCGTTTGATAATTCATCTCGATTCCAGAACAACTTTGTCCATCAGTGAATGAAGCGTGCTACAGGTGTGAAAGTGCCCCCCCCCCCCAGCACGACCTCACAATGTCCCCAAGAAGTGAGGCTGCAGAATGTTTGGTCTCTGAACGCTCGGAGGCGTTGAGGACGATTTGGCGCAGAGGTCTGACTCCACAGAAGGAAAAGCAGACGTGAGCATCCTGACCAAATGTTGACTGTCAGTTTGATGTACAGCAGCCTCGTCCTCCATCTATTCTTCTCCCTGTCTCCTCCCAGCTGCTGCAGGCGTCCTGGCCATGAATCTCAGACTCGGAATCGTCTGTTTACTGCTGGTGTTTCTCAGCACATCCAAAAGCATGTGGCCTCATTCCAGAGGAGCCGGTTGCAAAGTGCTCTTCCTCTCTTTGAGACAACACAGTTGGAGTTTTGTATAGATTATAAAGCAGATTGTGTATCTGTCCTGTAGTTCATGCACGGGCCATTTATGGAAAAGCGTTACAAACTTTAAATTTGGCCTCACTGTTTATAAATATATATAAAGGGTCATATTATGTTTTCACCAGGCCTTTTCCATCTGTCGCCTGAAGTCATTTGAGTCTTTATCGCTCTGTATGTCGCTCTATGTTCACGCTGTCAGCAGAAAGAAAATGAAAACACTCGACTTTTGAACGAGGCTTCATTTGACCTCGATGTGACCTTCAGACCAGGAGGCTCTTTAAGCCTGTCTCTCAGATACATGCAGCGTCTCGGTGTTCACTGATGCAGCTGTTTGGGTTTGGACAGCCGGCTGACAGGCTGTTTGGATTAGTTACAGTATGTGCGGTCGGCTATTTATACAAAACCCTCCGGCTGCCTCTTCAAAGTTCGCCACTCGTCTTTGTCCTTTTTTCTTTCACTCCCAAACGAGATGTCAAACTTCTGTTACCTGGGCATCGCTTGTTTTTATCCCTTTTCATTCCTCCCTGTTTTCTGCTTTTGGGAGTTTTTCCCCGGGTCCCAGTCGATCTCATTATAAAGATGTTCCAACAGATAGCTGGGGGAAAATATAACTCCAAAGGTTGTTGGCAGTAAAGAAGAAAGATAACAATGCTCCTCATATCAGCGCAAATACCTCCACAGCGTCGCTCCTGTCACCTTCTGACAATCCATCTATTCGCCCACAGGGGGGGGGGCGGGGGGGGGGAGGCTTTCCTCTGTGCACTGATGTGATAAAACAAATCGTAAGCAAACTAGGTGTCAGGTTGTTTCACTCCAGCAGCAAACAAGCACAGGGAGCGTCCTGATGGCTTCTGGTAGATTCATCCTCCATCATCCTGAGATGAGAGTCTGGACCTCGAACAGAGGAGAACCCCCCCCCCCCCCCCCGGAGGATCCTTCTTGATAATAATGTTCACCTCAGCTGTCAGCTCAGATTCCAGGGATGATTTATTTGACTGACTTTTTTCGCTGTGCCAGAATTATGAGAGAGAATTATGGACTTACGACAAAAACCTTTCCCCCCCCCTGATATCCGTTTAGCCTCGGTTTTTAGAGCTAGAGCAGCCTCACAAGGTCGGCCCTGTAAAATACGTGAATGTGTTAAAACATTTTTATTGTTTATAGTTCTTTTATTTATGTATTTTTTTATCTAGCTCTCAAGAAAGATTAGACAAATTCCCCCTTTTCTCTTGTGCAGTATCTGTGTACAACTGAAGGTTGAGTTAAGAAGCAACCAGAGAAAAATACGTAATATCTCTGCAACTGTGGTTTTTATATATTCATCCACTGGAGCAGCTCCACATGAAGACTGAGATGTGGCCACTGCAATGCAACTCTCATCAGCCTGATCCCTCCCCCACCCCGAGAATAAATACTTCTGCATAAGACGTCATCTGTCTCAAGAATAAACTTCAATCCTCCTCACAAGTAGAAATTATTATTATTATGCATGAATAATGATAGATTGTAATCAGCGATGCTCTGACGCCCCTGCAGCCTCAGTGGTTATGAAATCACTTGAGGAGATTGTGAAGGATGCTCCTCTGGACACGCTGCAGTGTGTTTACAGACGGGGGGGGGGGGGTGTTAACGAGGGGCTTCCAAATGAAACAGGATCCTGGCTCACGGAGACGCTACAGAGACTTTAGTGGGCCTGGATTTTATCACCTCCTCCTCAGCCGGCCTCACGTTTAGCAGGAGACTGTGGAGAGAATCAAAGATGGAAGGTTGCAGCGTGTGGAGGTTAACGGTGTCTGATCAGATGTTCTCTTTACCTCCATCCCTCCCTCCACCTCTTCCCTGTTTGGTACATTAACGAGCCCTAAAGCCGATATGTGAGAAGAAGACTCTGTGATGGCGTCTCTCCTGATCAGGGGCAGAATGCAGCGAACGGTGCGAGTCGTCCATCTTGAACATGAACGTGTTTAAATCTTTTAGAGTTTTTCTCCTGGAGTCCCGCCTCCTGTCGTGATTGATGGTCAAGCTGTGGAGTTCATGCTGCTGTGTAAATACCCTGGCAGTGTAATTGATGACGAGTCGCCCTTTTAGATAGATGACGTGTGTGGAGGAGCCCGGCGGAGCATGTACACGTGTCAGGAGCTGTTTAAATATTAATGTTGATTGGACACGGCCATAAAATACCTTGATAAGAGCTTTAAGAAAAACACACAGGGTTTGTTAATGCTGTGGAAACTCATGACTCACTAGATCCACGCTGACATAAACATGAACATCATTTCTCAATGAAGCAACGTTGAGCTTCTTTCTTTCCTGTTTTTAAAACGGATTTAAACACAAACTTTTTGTAGAAGGGTTCCGCTCCATTACCCCCCCCCCCCCACACCCCATAACCTAGTTTAAATTGAAATCTGATTTGCATTACATTTAATTGTGGCCCCGTAAAAAATTCCTTGAAATCATCTCCCCTGTGATTTCTCTCCAGTCCCGTGGCAGCGAACACTAAATCATCCTGGAAAGAGAATTAACGGCGCCTGACAGCAACAAACACCCACACTGCACCTTCATCATCACTCTGCACCTTCATCATCACAGGTTCAAACCCCCAATCTGTGTGTTCATATATATATATATATATATATATATATCCACACGTGTGTATGTTTGGAGCGTCCCGGGGGAAAAGGTCAACTCCCAGAGTACAGTGGGTTGCTGAGGCAGTTAGCAGCCATCAGAAAGAGCCCGGCTCTGTTCTCACTGGAGCCTTTAAGGTGAAGCTTATTAAGGGGAGGCACACACAACACACACACACACACACATAGACACACATAGACACACACAGACACAAACACACACCTACCTTTCTCGGCTGCCTGTGCGAGGGAGAGGGTTTGACCTTTATCAGATGGGAGCACTAACACGCGGGGGGGGGGGGGGGGGGGGGGGGGTTCGGCCGAACAGAGGATCTGACTGGGAGACGAGGATCCCAGCGGCTGTCAGCACCGGAGAAGAAGAGCGACAAGCGAGAGGAGGACAGAAGTCAGGACGAGGAGGAGGAGAGGAAACTGAAATATGGACAGATGGAGTAAAAAACGGCAAAGTCTTCAAAGGCCTGTGGTGATTTTTTTTTTAACCGGTAATTACTGACGATTGTAGTTAAATACAAATGACAGGGTCTTTATTAAACCTTCAAATGAAATGCAGATGGTTTTAAACATATTCTCGGGTTCATATCTTCATCTGGAGCAATCGACACATTCAGGAGATTCTGCATTAATCATAAAAACTCATGATTCATCACCTGCTTGTCACGTTTTATGTGTTTCCTCTTGTTATGCAGGTTTTGAGAGAACACACTGTAAATAAGGTTATCAGCTGTCACATGCATCAATGTGTTTGCACAGACGAGTGTGTGTGTGTGTGTATGTGTGCAGAATACAAAGTGTGAGTCCGCTCCCTCACTGATGTGATATGAAACATGCCAAGTTACTGAACCCTGGCTGATTGGATGATAACAGGCAGTGATTGCTCTTTTTATTCTCTGCTCCACCTTCTCTGAAGATTTATGAGTTTCTCCCACAGTCCCACACCGAGGACCAAGGTAACACCTGTGGTGAGGTGGGGGGGTAATAACACAACAACCGAGAGCATACATTAGCTCACTGTGCTGCTTTACACACCTTGTATCATCTCTTCTGTGAGTATTTAAACCAGGGTCGTCTCCAGTCACATGTTTCCTGAGTGCAGCAGGTTTCCACAGACACACACTCCACCTGTTGGGGAAATCGTTATCTTCTCTTTAATTCCACTGTCAATAATTGAGAACTAAAATTTTTCTACTTAAAAGCAGTGCTAGCGCCAAATCATTTTAATTTAGGGGCCTTGGTTTTTATTTTTTAAATTCACTCACCTGTTTGATGATTTTCTAGAATTCCATGATTTTGTCTGCACACCCGATGGAGCGGTTAACTCAGATGATAACAACAGAAATCCTACAATATTGCTTTTTTGAAAAGGATAAATAAAACCAATCTGGTTCCAGTAGAAGTGAAATTATTTTCAAACATTTAGAATCAGTGCTTCTATTAAGAAAAACAACAACAACTTGATTTCAGAAAGTTCTTGGACGGAGGTGATGAGCACGGGAAGACGTGTCCGAACATACTGGGAGCACTGGCAGCGTCTCAGCCGAGCTGGCAGCGACTGGGACCACAGCAATGTCAGCCAGTCCATTTGTCGGTCGCTTCAACACTTTGGTCCAGAATCAAATATCTCCACAACTTTCTGAAGAACTGCCCTGAAAGTTGGTCGAGACTTCTCTTCCACCTCGGGAGGAACAGTGGTAACTTTAACGGCGTCATCGGCAGGTCAAACTATAACAGTTTCTAATATTTCACGATTAAACACCTGAAAAACTGAAAAACATTCCCAATAGACTCAACTGTATTTGTGTTTCCACTCTAACGTGATGGCCGCACATGTATTTTCAATCAATCAGAGTTTGTTTAGATGGTTTGAAAAGACAGCAGGAAAGTTAAACTGATAAACTCAAGCTCACACGGCTGCCAATGCAAAAAGACTAATTCAATCAGGCTGCACCAATTTCACACACACACACACACACACACACATAGATAAAAGTCCACTCATCTCATCCATCAACTGACCCCTATAGGAAACTAGCGATAATGTCAATTATTTTTTATGAATAGTGATAGATTGTAATCAGCGATGCTCTGAAGCCCCTGCAGCCTCAGTGGTTATGAAATCACTCGAGGAGATTGTGAAGGATGCTCCTCTGGACACGCTGCAGTTTGTTTACAGACGAGGGGGTGGGGGGGTGTTAACGAGGGATTTCCAAATGAAACAGGATAATTGATTGATTGGAAAATGTCAAATAACGTGAACGTGAACAGAAAGTGATGCTTCAGTCCTTTTGTATTGTTCCTCAGGTTCTGTCTTTAAGAGGCAGCTTCCGATTTGAGAAGCTCAAGACCGAACTGTGCAGCGTGTTGATTTAATCTCTGCTGCAGAATAAGACACGAGCTGGAGGTGAGAGAGCGAAGGTGCAGGTCGTCTTGGTTTTCATCCTCCTCTTGTGCAAAGGGCAGAAGATCCCCCGTCGTGTTCCAGGGTTTACACAGAAGTGCTTCCTCTGATCACTAGTGTGTGATTATTATCACTGATTGTCACATATGGAGTGTGATTTAGTGAAGAAACAAAGAAGTGAATGCCTTTAATCTAAATAAGTCTGGAACCGACACTTTGAACAATAGTTTCACTTTCATCCACTGAAGGTTGTGCAATATTAAACAAGTCCCCCCCCCCCACAACGCACCGCATGGTAATGTAAAGTGTCTGCAGTCGTTAGCGGTGGGCAGAGTGGAAGAAGTCTCTGTAATGCTCTTAAGGTCCGTTATTCAGTCCCCCCCCCCCCCCCCCCTTCCGTCTCCTCTGCGTTCTGCCTTCACGACAATCAGACTGATGCAGAACCCCTGGAGTTCAGTGGGGCGGGGGGGACGGCCGTCTGAAGAGGAGGGTGAGATCAAGGCAGAGCAGCGGGGGGGGCGAGGACGAGAGGAAACAGAACAGAGTGTGAAAAATGTCATATTCTTCTTCTGCAGGCTCCAGGTTGGAACACGACACCTTGTGAGCCAGCACCTGACGGACGTGAAGAAGAAAAGAAGGGAAAGAGAATGAAGAGATGGAGATGAGATAATTAGAAATCACAGCAGGAGGCAAATCAGGGAGGCTGAAGAGAAGAGGGGCCTTCTCTCATTCTGGGGGGAGGGGGGGGGGGCACAAGTAAAGCTGCTGATTGGGAGGTACCATCCAGCCAATTACAGGCCCGACGCGATTCAATTTAAATCCCTCCTGCCTCTGCCTCAGCCTCCAGGTTAGAAGACATCAAAGTGAGAAGAGTGAGTCGGTTTTATCATCACAGTGAGACTCTCAGATCTCAGATCAGCAACAATAGCATCTTTGTATTTCCCTGTCCAGACTGTGAGATGTGATAAATCTCACATTATCATCCGGCTCATTGTCCGTGTAGCTCGGCGTGAAACGAGAACACGTCTGTGCAGCGGCCATTACTCAATTCTATCTCTTTGCTGGTTTCAGATCAGCGGGGGCTTCGCCGCTCTGACGTGTTCACAATGACAATAAGTGATGTGTCTTGACTTCTTCGTTGGTGTCTCCTATGTGTCGTTGCTTTGTCAGTCGCGGATATGCGTTTTCTTTTTGTTTTGTTTTTCTTTATGTGATCTGGATCCTACAGACTTTATACCACTGAAGAGAATATGGAGAATTACCAGGTTTCAGCACATATGTGAAAGCTTTAGAGTTTCTTTGTCATTTGATTTTATTCCCAAGCTCCTTCTTCTATGTTGGCTGGTCTGAGATCTTCTCGTGCTCCCTCTCCTGCATGTTTGTGTTAAATTCATGCAAATTCATTGTGTGCATCTGGACGAGCACTTAGCGTCCACATGACAGAACACTCCAGAGAGGCCTAACAGTCCTCGTATGAGACCACTTCTAATTTCACTAGATCTGGATTTTATCATTCTTTTGGTACTCAAATTTAAAAAGAAAGTGTAGACTGTGGACACACACATTGAGACTTCCTAGTAGAGTTGGTGGCATGGGGGCCCTCGAGTCTAATTAATTAAACCAACGAGTAAACAGGTGAGGATGAAACCAGTGTGTGTGTGTGTGTTTGTGTGGGCGGGGGGGTGAGACAATGAACAAGTACAGTTTGTCTCGATGCAACTCGCACGCACACCATTGGTCGAGTCGTTAGCATAGCAGGTCATAGTAGCTCCTCTTTCATTAATTAGAGGCTCAATCCTCATGTGTCCAATTACAGGACTCGCGCTGGATGTGAATATAAACACACTGTTATCATATGCTGTGTGTGTGTGTGTGTGTGTGTGTTGTGTGTGTCTCCCGAGAGGTGTGGTTGTCATCACTGAGCTCGATGCAGGATGCGACCGTATATGTTGTCCCGAACCTGTCCTGGTTGTCCTGGTGTCCTGCTCTGGATGCTGAGCGCTCACGGTGTCTCTGTGGTGACGGACACGTATCGCCCCCCCCCCCCCCCGACAAGGCCCCTCTTGATGATGTCACTTTGCATTAATTGCATTTTAATTGGTGTTTAATGGTGTGTGTGTGTTTGTCAGTGTGTGTGTGTGTGTTAATGCCGCTCGGACGCATCACGCTCCTGCAGGACGGTGGTGGACTCCATCGATTGATGATTCCCCCCCCCCCCCCGTCCCCCCCGTCCCTGGGATTGCATTGATTTTCCTCCACAGTCTCCCAGGCGTTTTTGCTTAATTGAATATATCACATGACTTTATGATGTGGTCTCTCAATCATTGGATACATGGGGGCTCCTTGGTTCCTGCCGACTCAGCGTTTCCCTCTCGCTTCTTATCTCCACACGAGGTCGTTGACTTTCATCGAGTGGAGCTGACTCGTGATCCCGAGTTCTTACAACTCATTCCAGATTCGCCATCACCATCTCTATACTGTGTTGCTTTCCCCAGCTTCTCCCTCGCTGGGCTCTCTGTTTATAGGCCAGCAGACACATGCACTGGTTTCCCCAGCGGCATTGAAACCCATTAAGAATTCATCAGTGGCAAGATGGTGCTTTCTTAATCAATTCTGTGTGATCTGGCTGATGCATCCAGCCTCGTTGACAGAGGAGGAATGAGAAGCTCTGGTTTCACTGATGATTCTTTTTTTTTTTTTCCTTTAGCGATTTTACGCCCAAAAAAACTCTCAAATGAGCGTTGACCTTTTTTCTTGGTACTTTAATACACGGTGCTCTTTCCAATCACTTTCTATTTTCACTGGTTCCTCTGGAGAAGTAGAGCGAGCCATGACAATCCAACATGGCGGACCTCGCTGTGACGTCACTTTCCAATAAAGCACGCTCCACTTTCTGAATGTCCCCCCCCCCCCGTAGGTGACAGGTGACAAATGTCCTCGTCCTAAAATCTAATTCCCCCCTGCGAGGATGTGGTTCCTCACGCTATGAATCACAGGAGACGTGTTTTTGTTTCCTCGCCACGACTTATTAACCTGAACATCCGTCACAGAGGAATCTGAACTGAGGTAAGTGACACATTTCACCTTGAGGCTCAATCAGATTAGATCTTCCTATATGGAAGCACCTCTCCATGAGATGTTCTGGATCTGCATATGAATATTTCACTTGAATATTATTTCACAAACAACGCACAAAATATATTTACACTTCAAAGTAAACATGAAGAGAGGACGCTGTTTTGGATTCTTTAAAGGACTGTGTGATTTCTTTGTTGATACAGAACTTGTTTAATTTCTTGTGTTCCTGGATGTGTGTCTTTGTTTAGTTACTTTATTGTGATTCCTGCAATAGATGTTGTGTGTAACAGAGCCCACCAGTGTCGCTGCATCAATTTGTTTATATTATTTGATGTGTACTTTGTTGTTTGAGTGTCCCATCCACTAACATGAAGGAGATGGAGTTCATGGCCTGTGCTCCAGTCGTGTGATGACCTCATAAAGATGGAACAGCAACGTTCCTCGTGTTCCACGGTGGAACCTTGAACAAACCAGCGTAACCACAGGGGAACAAACAACCAGCTGTGTTCTCTTCCTCTTCTCAGCTCTGCTCCTCTTCCTCTTCTCAGCTCTGCTCCTCTTCCTCTTCTCAGCTCTGCTCCTCTTCATCTTCTCAGCTCTGCTCCTCTTCCTCTTCTCAGCTCTGCTCCTCTTCATCTTCTCAGCTCTGCTCCTCTTCCTCTTCTCAGCTCTGCTCCTCTTCATCTGTTTTATCGTCGGGCTGAACGAGGCTGCCTGAGAAACACTTTAGCCCTCGAGAGGTGTGGGGGGGGGGTCCCAAACTTGTATCTTCAATAACACATAAACAACAGCGTTCGAATTAAGACAACAAAGCCGCGCCAGTGCTCATGCATGAAAGCGATGGGAGAGGAGAGAGAGAAGAAGAAGAAGAAGAGATCACAGTGTTATTTTAGTAATGAGCTCTTGTCTTCACGGTTTCCGCTTCCAGCTGCGACTCTGTTCTCCTCTGGCTGCAGAGCGGCTGCAGAGCGGCTGCAGAGCGGCTGCAGAGCGGATTGAACCAGAGAGAAGCTCCACCTCGTTCCTGAGGGTCTCCTCCGACTCAGCTGTGTGTACGTGAGCTAGCTCCGGGGGGGGGGGCAGCAGCAGCATCGTGTGTTTACTCGACTCGTGAAAGTATCTTCCAGAGCTTTTTCGGCATCTTTGAGGAAAACGTTAACATTTTAGTTTGACAGAGTGCGATGGATGATATTTATCATGTGTGTCGAGGGTTTGAGTCTTTGAGATTCAGACACAAGGGTCTGAATCAGTTAGCTTTTTCTTTTCAAAGTAAGGAATTATGATCAGACATAAAAAAAATAAATTATTACTCGTAATTACTCAGACAAAATATCCAGGATACGGATCCGTCCAATCAGGATCGTCCACATAGCCTCACAATTAAGATCCAGCTCGGGTTCTCGACCAATCACGAGGTCCGTCTCACCTGTCGACCATTTTGAGAAAAGTAAATTTGACTTAGAGTCGAGCAAATTCATCGACTCAGACATTTAATAACTTATAAACGACTTCATCCTGCTCATGTCGGTTAATTCGATTAAAACTTTACTCAATTGTGCATTTAAAAGTTTTAAGTTTTTTGAAATTTTCACTGTTTCCTAGGAAAGAAGTCACGAATCGTGATGAATCAAAGAATCTGGAATAAAATAATCGTTTGTCTAATACTTAGACAACTCTTATTTTTATAATTTAGTGTAATGTGGTGCAGCTTGATGACATTTAAAAGGACTTTGGTGAAGGTTTGGCCTCTCGCTGATTGGTGTTATCATTTAATAATTACGCGTCAGAAGCCGTTCGGCCTTTAGGATTCATCCGACTGCTCTAAATAACGTGTGTAAAGTCCATGTTTGCATAACTTCCCAGTTCAAACACGTGAGAAACCAGTTCCCACATCGACGTGACAACACCTGGCTGCTCGTTCATTAACTGGTGCCATGGCAGGGCGATTAAAAAGATGGAGGAGACTAATCACAGAGCTGGAGGATTGTTTCCTTTGAGCCTCACGAGGAACGAGGGCTGTCACACACAATGTGTTCCCTGTGTAAATATCAGTTCACGTGATTCACAACCAGCTGCACTTACTGGAGCCTGAACCTCCTTCATCTGGAAACTGGTTAACTGGAATATATACAAATTAATATTTTCCAGAGAGAAATACTTCCTGTCGTTAATATTTATGATCCGGTGCAGCTTTTGGTTAAAGAGACAAATTAAAGTGTTTGAGGTAATAAACAATAAGATGATGGACGACAGGTTCATACGTTAACTTCTCGATTTATAACATAGATCACCTTTACAGAGGGATTTAGAGAAAACTGCTGCATCAGACACATGTGACTCACTGTGACGATATTTAAGTATTTTAAACAATTTACTTTGATAAATTTGCAACATTACACGATCAAAATACTTCAATCTCAAGAGGAGAAGAGTACATTTTTATTTATTTATAGTAAGGAAAAGTATTAGGAACTAATAGTATTTATAATCTGAAGTCAAAGTTTTCATTCTGTGGTAGGGCTGGTCTCAGCATTTTATTATTGGATCATTATTATTGTGTTAAAACATTAAACATTAAACATTGAATTTTATATAAAGTATCTGTAGATGTGAAATAGAGTAGAAGAGTAAAGCTGAAAAAAATGTACTAGTACATCACAATTGTACCGAAATATATAATATTTGAGTCCATGCAAAGTAACATAATGCATATATATAACTTTATGGATCAGAAAAAGCAGCTGAGTTTGACCTTGTTTGAACGTTTCCTGTGAAGTCGGACCCGAGCGTCCTCGAGGACAAAGGTCTCCAGAGACAAGTGACCGCGTCCCGGCCTCATGTGGGGGACCCTCTTCCACCACTTTCCCACAGCAGAAGCTTCTCTCCTTCCCTCTGTGGACCGGAGATTCAAACACAAGGACATGAATGATTCAACATCTGGCTCGTGCACATCTCTCCACATGTTTCCACTGCACCGAGGGGAACTACAGAGACGAGTGAAGCTCCCGTTCGACTCCTCCACGAACGTGTTGTGTTACTGGTGCATGTCGGAGGACCCACACGGCTGCAGGATTCATGTTCTCATTGGAGGACACACGCACCCAGAGACACCCAGAGCCACTGAGGCCTCGGGTTTAATGATCTGGGTGAAACAAACTCCATGGAGACGTTTCTGAATGAGTTTCACTACAGAAAGAAATTGTGTGTGTGTCAAGAACTTTGCATTGAAGCTGTTCATCGATCGTGGGTGTGTATTGGGTGCAAGATGCGATCAACCAATCAGAAACTCACAGCAAACTCAGATTCCTCCACCAAAGTCCTTTAGATTTAATCAAGCTGCACCGTGCACACCTACAGCTACTGTCCCTTTAGACATACCAGATGAGTTTCCACTCATTATTCCCAACAGTGAAAATATAAATAAACAACATGAGAACAAGTGAAATGGATATTTAAACAACATGGGGATGGAAAAACATAAAGTGCCAAATTGAAACCAGTAAAGACACTTGAGTCAAGCTTGAAACCAGTTTACGTCCAATAACAACAACGGTAGAAAACTCCACACATGGTCAACTTCATACATAAACACTGGGGGTTTCTGTGGCTGAGCAAAATTCTGCAACATTCGGAAATATCTGAAATATCTGAGAGTTTTTGAATCCACCTCAAAATGTCCAACATTGCACCAGTACTTTGCAGAAGAAGACAGGACAACACCTGGGACAGAAGCCATGTGATGCTGTGTTGACTTCAGGACCAAGAGGAAACATCATCAACATCAACACAACTTTTATTCTTTTCATTCTAAAACTTCTAAGAGAGTTCCAGAGAGCTGTAGCGTTCCTCTGTCTGTTTCATTCCTGCATCATTAACCGCTCTGTCTGAAGTTTACACATTATGTCTTTTATAAGTTTTCCTTTCAGCTTTTCACATTAAAGTTTTCTCTCCGTCTGTGAACAGCTGAAGTTTCCGTTTGAGAAGAGCAGGGTTTGCTTTTCACTGTTTGTTCCTCTTTGTTGAGAAAGAGCTTCAAAACTAAAAACAGATTCAACTGACTGAACGGAAACTTTGATGCTTGTAACCAACACGAGTCCTGAAGTGAAGTCCTGAGTTGTGTTGGATCTTTTTCTAAATGTCAAGTGCATCACAAATGTCACTCATGCTCTGATTCCAGCTTCATAATCATGAGACTCGGCAGCTTCAGTGTTTTAGTGACTTTAGATTCTGGGCTCATGGTCACAGACAGCGATCTTTAAATGTCACCTTCAGGTGCAGGAAACTTTTGAAAAGCACTTTTATCTACTTTCTGACATTTTACGCTCAACGTGATTAATGGATTAATAAAATGAAAAAAGAGAGATTATTAAAGAGATTAAACTCATACGGTTCTCATGATCAATAATTAACTCCCATGGGAGTGATCAATAATGAAATGATGGTATGTATCAGGAGTCTCTGCTCGTAGCCTCACGTTAGAGATCTGAAGTTTCTCAGTCGTCACGTGTCTTCACATGTTTATAAAAGCAACTGGATTTTCTTGAAGACGTTTAACTTCCCATCCAAAATTAATCTTCAGCTCTAACTGACTCTGGGAGATACAGCAAATCCCCCCCATCCCCAGATCTTCTCCCTCTGCTGCTAAATCTCACATTTAGACTTTTTACACCTTTTGATAAAGAACGTGACATTTTATCACCTCCTCCCCTGACTCCCCTCGGAGGCCCCCCCCTGGGGAGACCTGCCTCCCACTTTTTGAACCTTTGCACCAGGTTGACTCGTCTGGAAAATAAGTTTTAGATGTCGAGGAACAAAACCCTACGTGAGAGTTGTGTCATCAGCGTTTTACTTTGAAAGAAATATAGGAAGTTAGACGTGAAACTCTGGATTTCAACCCCAAGCCTCATGGTGGAGCATGAAGGAGCTCTACTATACTCCATCTCAATCATCCCCTGGTGGCTGGTCGCAGTATAGGTTACAAACCCTGCCTCCTCCATGTTAGTGGATGGGACAAGGATATTTCCACACACCACGTGACACTCTTCCACCACGAAAAGAACCAAACCGTCCCAGTTCCATTTCTCCCTCGGACGAATCTCATTCGAGGTTCAGTCGAGAGCACAGATCTCGACTCCAGAGATGTTTCTCAGGATCAGTCCCCGGGAGCTGCAGCACCATTTTGTCCAAAGGGGCCAAGAAATGCAGCCAATATTAGAAATTCACTCTCCAACTGACTTCCTGCATATCTGTGTGGAAAACAATGTCGGTGCATTCTAATGTATTTTAATATCTTCAGGCCCTCAACTCAGTTTTTTATTATTTACAACTAAAACTCAGATAAAAACATTCTTCTAAACCAGTGACTCGTGATTATCTGTGAGTCACTGAAGAAGAGGAAGAGTGGGCTGAGAACATGTGGGGATGAAGAAGTGGGTTGATGCAACCAGAGCAAGAGGGAAAAACCTGGAAAGTAAATAAGTCTCAGTGGAGAAATTAACAATCTAAAACACACCCCCCCCCCCCCCCCCAAAAAAAACTATCCTTGTGTTTTTATATCTGCAAACGTCCAGAGGTGAGAGCGTGGCGTGCAGGTGGAGAGATGGAGGAGGAGAGCTGCAGGAGGAGAGCAGCAGGAGGAGAGCAGCAGGAGGAGAGATGGAGAAGGAGAGATGCAGGAGGAGAGATGCAGGTGGAGAGATGGAGGAGGAGAGCTGCAGGAGGAGAGCAGCAGGAGGAGAGCAGCAGGAGGAGAGATGGAGAAGGAGAGATGGAGGAGGAGAGCAGCAGGAGGAGAGATGGAGAAGGAGAGCAGCAGGAGGAGAGCAGCAGGAGGAGAGATGCAGGAGGAGAGCTGCAGGAGGAGAGATGGAGGAGGAGAGATGGAGGAGGAGAGATGCAGGAGGA
Source organism: Platichthys flesus (assembly GCF_949316205.1). NCBI lineage: Eukaryota > Metazoa > Chordata > Actinopteri > Pleuronectiformes > Pleuronectidae > Platichthys > Platichthys flesus. Next base: position 19,111,642 of record NC_084962.1, read on the forward strand.
GAGATGCAGGAGGAGAGATGCAGGAGGAGAGCTGCAGGAGGAGAGCAGCAGGAGGAGAGCAGCAGGAGGAGAGATGGAGAAGGAGAGATGCAGGAGGAGAGATGCAGGAGGAGGGATGCAGGAGGAGAGATGCAGGAGGAGGGATGCAGGAGGAGGGATGGAGGAGGAGAGCTGGAGGAAGCGAGCAGCAGTAGTAAAGATGACTGATGTGTGTAGCAGATGGAGAGAGCTTTACAACCTGTACCAGCACTCAATTTAAGTGTGTGTTAAATTGATGGCCGACCATAATTGACCTCCGTAGGCACGACTGTACGGGAAGCTGTTCTCCCACTTTGAAGGAAAGAGGGAAGTTAGTTTTCTCTATCTGACATGGGGAGTGGGGGGGGGGCTGTGCGTTTGATTTATGTAACTCTGCAGCAGGTTGGCGTCTGATGGATTTTGCGGTGGGGGGGACGGATCGGGAGGGAAGGGATGGAGGGAGAACAGGTGAGAATAGGCAGATGAAGAGCGAGACGAGGGAGGACCGGACAGGAAGGGGGGGGGGGGGGATGGAGTAAGAGTTGAATTGATGAGAAGTGGAGGAGAACGAGGAGAAGGAGGAGGAGGAGGAGGAGGAGGAGGAGGAGTAGGAGAAATAAAATAGATTTGCAGTAGCTGAGTATCCGTGACTCCTCTGGATAATAACGCTCTGTCATCTCCAGCCGGCTGCTGACGAGCTGCATCATCGTGTTTGACATGTTTTGTGGCCCGGACGTCACGGAGAAGCTGTGTGAATATCACGTCTCCATAAAGAGACACTGGATACCACAGTGCATTAAGTATTAACCTCCATGAGCAGCATGCAGACTCCTCTCCCTCAACAGACACACACATTCATCTCCCCTGGAAACATGTCGGAGAGGTTCCTACACAACAATCCTCATCTGTTGTCGATGACACGTGATTGTAGTTGTGTAGTCGTGTAGGTCAAGTTGTTGTGGAGATGTCTTTCACGTGAATTCTCCCAGATGAGAACTCTCTTTTTTTGGGATGAATCTGACACCACATGAATTCACAAAACCAAACTCTGATGAAAGTGCTCGTTCACATGTTAGAATCTAAACGCAGCCCTGTAGTGTTTTAAAGTTTCATCTTTCACATAAATATCAGTTTTTCGATGCTTTTGAGAAACGTTTGTCAATACAACCTTTTCAAACATTAATATTAAAGTTAATAATTCACCTCTTTTATAATGCTGGTTTATGAGGAAAACGCCTTCTGGGCCTCAGACGTTTGTTTTTCTTCAGCGAGTCCACTCGTATTTGACAAAGTGCTTTTACTCATCATGGATATTATGTTGATTTGATTTTACTCCTGTGGAAAAGTTGTCTCCTCTCTGAAATGAGTCTTTTTTTTTGTTGTTGTGTGGTTTGGTTCAATTTCCACGGAGACAAAAACAAACCGGAGGCTCTGCTCCGACAGACGTCTCCATCAGATTCCTCGGCTTAGAGGCTCCTGCTACAATTTCAGGGGTTTGATTCCTGTAATGCAACAAGATTACATTCTGGGTCCTGTGCAGAGCTTTGGATAAACACAACCATGAAGTAGCAGCTCGGGTTATCTTATCATTTTCAATATAGTGTCATAAAACAGCTGTTCACTTTATTCTTATGATTCCAACAGCGAGGAACTGGACTTTATCAGTTTAGCAGAAAGGTTTCATAAACAGCAGAAAGACATATTGTTTCCTGAAGGCTGATTCATAATGAAAATAAAAGGAAGAAAACAGGTTTAGAGTCTGAAGTAAGTTTCCTGGTTGGAGGAGATCAAGTCTTCTTCTTCTTCTGCTGTCATCTGTTTTCAAACTGTAAACAAACCAAACCACAGTCCAGTTTAATCCCAGA